>NC_056735.1:1822309190-1822331690 GCF_019279795.1 Protopterus annectens
CATATATGAACTATGTATCATACAAGTGCATATATATATATATATATATATATATATATATATATATAAGAACCAGAATAGAGCAGCACTCCACATGTACCATTTTTCAGGCACAGCCCAAGAACACTGTCTGGTTTGTCTGGTTATTTATCTTGCTCAGAGTCACACAATAGGCAAATGGAGGCTGAAGGAATGAAACCCTAGACTACAGAAAGCAGCTCATTAAAAGCTCATAGCCCTAGTCCCCTGCACTAACCTTCCATACTTGAAATACTTTCAGTTGTCTTTGTAGGACATCACTTTTACCATGTATTATATTCCATATATATTTTATAATATATATAGTTCTTTCAGACCTTGTATTATATGCTGTCTTGATTGCAGTCATTATTGTCTAATTGAGCTAGCTTGGATCATGCCTGAAAGGATCATCCCTTTTACCCATTTAACAAATGCATTAATAAACTAAAAAAAAATATTGAAACACCTTTTTACTAAATAAAGTAAAGTAATACAAACCCTGTGTTTACGTAAGAAGTATGCAGGGTGTCTACCTTATTAACAACATATTAGAAGGATATACAAAAGTAATTTGATGCAAACAGTATATATGTATGTATGTATGTATAGGCAGTGCAGTGGTGCAGTGGTTAATGCTGTTGCCTCACAGCAAGAGGTTTTCCGGTTTGATTCTCAGCTGGGGTTCCTTCTGTGTGGAGTTTGCATGTTCTCCCTGCGTTCGCGTGGGTTTCCTCCGGGTACTCCGGTTTCCTCCCACATTCTAAAGACATGCTTCTGGAGCATTTCTCCCCAGGCCTCCGCTGAAAACAGGATCTGTGGAACCTAGTTGGACTTTCCCAGTCAACAAATGTTAAATAAATAAATAAAATAAATATATATATGTATATAATTTTTTTTTTTGAGTAAATACATTATACTTGATATTTTATTCATTGACTTCAGACAGTTATGTTAGGATGCTGTTTATTGATTTTAGTTCAGCATTCAACACAGTTATCCCACAACAGCTGATTGAGAAACTTGTCCATCTAGGCATCAGTAACCACATGTGCAACTGGATACTGGACTTTTTGATCGAAAGACCACAAAAAGTACATGTGGGCAACAATTCCTTAAGAAACATCGCATTTAACACAGGAGTACCCCAGGGATATGTGTTGAGTCCACTATTGTTTACCATACTAACTCAGGACTGTATAGATAGATTTAATACTAATCACATCATCAAGTGTGTAGATGACAACATAGACGTGGGCCTCATCAATAATGAAGATGAAGAAGCATACAGGGAAGAAGTGAATATACTGATTGACTGGTGTGCTAGGTACAGCCTTGATCTCAGTGTCACTAAAACCAAGGGGATCATAATAGACTTCAGGAGAACCCATCCAGCTTACTTCCACTCATGATTAATGGAGAGAGGGTGAAAATAGTAACTAGCACAAAATTCCTGGGAGTCCACATTGCAGAGGACTTATCCTGGTCACTAAACAGTAGTCACATAGACAAGAAAGCCCTCTAATATGTGCTGTGCATTTTCTGTGGAAGCTAAGGAAAGCTAATCTACCACCCTTCATACTTATCACCTTCTACAGGGGTGCCATAGAAAGCATCCTAACGAGCAACTTCACGGTGTGGTACAGGGGCTGTTCACTTGCAGATCAAAAAGCCCTACAGAGGGTGGTGAAGGTTTCTGAGAAAATAACAGGCTCCAACTTTCCAGCAATACATGGTCTATATATGTCACTTTGCTACAACAGGGCCATGAAAATAGCCAGTGATCCTACACACCCTGCTTATGGTCTGTTTACAAGCTTGTCATCTAGCAGATGATACCACAGCGTGCTCTGTAAAACAGCCAGGTTCAAGAATAGTTTCTTCCCCCAAGCGATTAGGTTCTTGAACTCTGGAAGCAATCTCAGGAATGTTAGTCATTGACAAGGTCTTGTGTCAGTCAAACCATTGTGGTGCAACAGAAATTATGAGATGCTGGCTCATAGTTATCTGCTTACAATGTCAGTCAAGTGCAATATTTATCTGGTAGCTATTCTAACATATCAGAAAATATGTATGCAATAAATAAATGTGCAATAATCAATCACTCAGCAATTAAAAACTGTAGACATGGTAATTTATAGTAGTGTGCAATAAAATAGTCTAAATTATATGTTATGTATGTTGCATGTGCTAAATGTAATTTGTATGTGTATAATTGTCATCTCAGTATTGGGCCTAATGCATGGAATTTCGTTTAGGTTAACCTTGTAGAGTCTAAATGACATTAAAGTTCAGTTCTGCTTTGACTTTGCTGAGATTTTGAAATATATGTCAGGCATATACCATAACAAATATACAGATATGTCTTGTAGCATATATTCAGTAGGCAATAAAAAATGTCGAGAAAGTTGTTCAGTACATTGTGTTTGTACTACTAAGGTTCAGTTGATTATAATTAACTTCAAACTTTCTTGTGCTCAACATGTTTTTTTTTTCATTAAAAAGGTACCTTAAATTAATCTTTTTCTTGTGAATTATCTGACTTGTTAAAACAAAACAAAGAATAATGTATTACCTAGAAACACTTAAAAAAGTTCTCTAGTTATTTTTTGTGTAATATCTAAGTTTTAAATAGTTTAATATTTTGGCATCCTGAATAAATTTTTTTCAGAAAGTCTACATCCTGAGATATCAAGAGATCTACAGAATGTATTTTTGGTGCCGTCTATTATTAACATTGAGATGTTCGGGATTTTAGTGTTCAGTTTCCTTTGCAGTCAAGAAACAGCTGCCCTGTAGAATTAACTATTCTGCTGTGGCACTGTTCTACAGAAGGCATTATGAAGCTAGTTAGCCAGTGTAGGAGTTGGCCTTAGGATGACTGAATGGATGATTGACAGAAGCAAGTAGTTATTATAAACTGAGTACTGAGCTAAGAATGAGAGACTTAAATGGTAGAATATTGGGGTTCCTATTACGTTATCGAAAGATAACATAATTGAATGCTCAGAACTTTGAAACGGCCACATTTCGAAGATCGCATTGTGGGATTGCAGTACAGTGAAGATTGGGATATGTGCCCTTTCCTCACTGTAGTGCGATCTCGGAGTAAATGTTTTGATATGCGGCCATTTCGAAGTTCTGAGCATTCGATTACGTTATCTTTCGATAACATAATATGAACCCCGAATATTGACACATTTAGCATTAGGACCACTTTGTTTAACATATTATAAGTGACATTACACAGAGAGAAAAGAAGGAAATGCAAACTTCTTACTGACTAGCTTGTTTTCTGTACCTTCTCATTGGGGCAATGCAACCCCCTATAATTTTTCACTTTTATCACTCACAAACTCACTGTTCTCCAAGCAAGGCTTCCTTTTGTTTATCTGTACTCTTTATTTACTTCAGCCTTTAAGACATAAAACACTTAAAGTTGGCTTACTTAATTTCAGATGATTTGCAGTATATATAATGTTCAGTCTTGCTTCACAGTACAGGTTTCTCCTGGCCAGTTTTATGTTCTCTCCCAGCATAATTAACTTATCATGGGATTTATTTCCTTTTTCTCTCTCACTTATCCTCTCTACACCTCCACAACATTGTCCTTTATCTAGTTTCTGCATCTCTTCTTCTGGATCTGTAACAATTTCGTCTTAGTCCTCTGTATCTGTGCTGCCAAGTTCATTTGCTTACTTCCTTAGAGATCTTTTCTCTGTGCTGTGATTCTGTGTTGTCATACTTTCAAGTATCACTTCTGGGGCTTTTTCTTTTACCTTCACTGCCTTCTCAAATATACCATTGCCTTCATGATTTCTGGAGGAGTAATCTGTGCAGACTAGACGTTCTTCCTGTATACTTCTTCTCCTTGACATAGTTGGACTTGTAGAATACCTTTACCTTCTTCTTTCTTCACACCATTACACTTTAACTTCCTCTTCCACCACCTCTATTCTCACCACTGAGTATTGATACAGTTGCCTGGTTCTCTCTCATAGCCTCTGGGGGAATTTCCTTATACCCAGTTTCCTTAAAGATATGTCTATGACCCTTACATTACCACCACCAGGTGAGCTGGACTTATATCTTGTGTTGTATTACCTCTTGCCCTACTTTGATAAGTTGCTGTTTTCATAAATAACATTTCAGAAGTTTTGAAATATCTCAGGTGATCGTCACACCATTTAACTCAAGTGCTATCTTTGGCAAACATATCTTAGCAGCATGTGCATGGAAAAGGCTTGATACTTGTCTGGGTTTCCCTCATATGTTATCTTTTCTCCTGATCTGAACAATCGGTGAATTTCCTGACAAAATCTAGAAAGCTGTAAGATGCTGTCCTTTCACATATGTTCTAACATCTTCCTCATGAATATTTTCTTGATTTGTTTGATAGATAAGTTTCTTAAGTTCATAGGTAAGTACTAGGCTAACTGCCCTTGCAGGCAATTTTAAAACTAGCCATTTTCCCTCAAAGGTGAGAACCAAACTCTGTTCTTTGTAACTGTAATGTAAATGCCTGAACCGTTATGCCAACCCCCAAACCGAAGTCCAGAGGTCTGTCTCACCTTCTGCTGTAAGTTTTCACTTCATCGACGTCACAGCAGTTATTTATTTATATATGTATTTAACATGTGTTTACTGGGGAAAGTCTGATTTGGACAAAGTCTGACTGGGACAGAGCCAGTTTTCAGCGGAGGCCCAAGGAGAAATGCTCCAGATGCATGTCGTTGGCATACATCTGCACTTGTGGTTTAAATTTTGTGTTTTATTACCTTGATACTGAACTATATTTTCTAGTTTTACTTTTTGGTTTCTCTTAATTTCTAGTTCATTTCTCACACAATGCTTCTTGTTTTGCTGCAATATCTTGTTTGCAGGTCATTTGTCACTTTTGCAACTCCACTTCCTATTTCCATTATTTTCAGAGTTATGTCAGGTGGATTTGGCACACAGGGCAACACACCCAATTTAATTCCCTTAAAAAAATTATACAAAATGTATATAAAATATAATGATTAGCTGTGCTAGTGTCCTATAGAAGCTAGCACACTGGGCTAGAACCCCAGTAGCCATGTGCTTGCTTCCTTCCTTTCTCCATTTCAGATAATTTAATTTACTGTCCAATTTATGCACTCTCTCCATGCTCCAGCCCCTTGATTTTATCTTTATTATTCTACAAAAATATTTTGAACCTTAATTAGCAACATCTAATCTTCACTAAAAAAATCAATCCTTCAGGAATTTCCAACAAAGCTAACCATCTATGTTTACTGCAAGCCGCATCCTCTTCACTTAGGGTTGATTTCTCCAAATCTTGCTTTGATTTGGGTTTACATCTGGACCTTTCGTTGTGGTGCTGCATTCCTATAGGTAAGTTGCTCTTCTTTTTGGGGGGAGGAGGGATGACTGACTAACTAATTCATCCTAAGTGTCATTTGGGATTTTATGTTAGCAGGAGAAGGGTAGCAACCTGATTGAATGTTGACTGCTAGATACACTGACAGTACTGCACAATAAAATCAATGTGCCTACGTCAGGCTCAGAAAACACCAGCATTATTAATATAAACAATAATTTATATAGTAGCAAAAAAGGAAATGTATGTATGCATATATTTATTTATATTTATTTATATTTGTTTACAGGGATAAAATACTGATCACAAATGACCAATTACAAACTCAGCCTGGGTTACATGAATAGTAACAGAAAATTGTACAACATGGTGTTAATGTTTAAAATACATGAGTATAGAAGGTTGTGCATATATATGCAGAGATCAACATATATATAATATATGAATACAGGAGACTGTGCATTTACTAAGGGGTGTAGATACTTGTTGCAGTCAAACAAAGATTATAAAAGCAAACTATATATATATATATATATATATATATATATATATATATATATATATATATATGGGTCCCCTTCAGATGATCGAAGTTTCAAAACTTTGAACATCATATGGCCGAGGACCATATGATCGAAGTTTTGAAAGTTCTAACATGTGGAATGGAGATCACTGTACAGCTTGGAATGGGAAATTTGCCATTTTCCTCGTTGAAGTGTGATCTCAGAGTTGGTATATTTAATTAGCAGAGGGTGTTGGGGGTGCATTCAGGTTTGCCCCCCTGCAAAAACATAACAGAATTTTTTTTTGCTTGTTTTTGTTTTTTTTTAATTAGGTGTTTGAAGTTTCAGAACTTCGATCATGTGATCCTTGGCCATATGATGTTCGAAGTTTTGAAACTTTGATCATCTGAAGTAGACCCATGTATGTGTAAATATATATATATATATATATATATATATATATACATACATATACACTAACATAAGAAGTAAGAACAAGAAAACAAAAAAGGAAAGAAAAGCGAAGGGGGATAATAGGAAGAAGAGAAGAGTTGGGGAGTCAGCTTGGGTGTAGATTATTCGGCTGTATGTAGGTAGGATATCATCTCCAAATTAATAAGCCCACATATAAGTATGTGAGAGATTAGATTCTGTGGAGTTGTATCGGAACAGTTAGATATTATGTATCAGGTAGGTCAGCATACATTTGAGAATAGGTATGTAAGTAGAAAGAAGGTGATAGGGCTGGTCTCTTGTTCAGCACCTTCTCTGTGGGAGGTGCAAAATAATGTGACATGTCCTGTAGTCAGTCAGTTATACTTTTTTACAAAGAGCCTCAAATGAGGTCTGAAAACTGAGCAGTCACTAAAGTTCAACTTGGTTATATGGAAGTGACTGCCATTGTTTTGAAGCAAGGACTGAGAAACTATGAGTAGACGAATGTAGCCTGAAATAAGGTGTTTGTAGAGATGTGCCACCTCTGTCTTGGTTCCTGTGGTTATAGGTTGTTGGTGCAGCAAATAGCTTTGAGGAGGGTGGGAAGGGGGTAGTCTTGATAAAGTAGGAGCCAAGTGCAAGGTTGGGTCTGGCTTTTCACTGGCAGCCACTTAGCCTTAGAAAAAGGGAGCCAATAATGTTAATTTCAAGGGGAGTTCAATATGAAGTGGCAGATTTTATTTGAGAGGCTTTGATAGGTGGTTCATTTTTTTGACAGATGCAGAAGCAAACAAGGAGAGTTTTACTTAAGTTGTGCAAGAAGGTACCCTTGCTTATAGCTGCTCTGGCAGAGATAGAGAGGAACTGAGAGATCTTGTTGGCTCAGAAAAGTTGGTAGTTGATCATTTGTCAGTGTGTTCTAGGAAGTTGAGGTTAGTACTACAGTGTTATTAGCAACACTCTTAGAGGTACTGAAGCTTTCTGCAGCACCTTGTAATTCAGTGAATACCATTAGTGGCTTTTTAGATAGTACTTGCTTGTGTGATCACTTGTAGTTACATTGCTCCATATGTGTATTTTGTTGATTCTAAATTTGACTGGTGTTCCCTTCATTTTTAATCTGCAAATTTTCAATAATGAGTTATCCATAAATGATTAATGAATCTATAGGTCCACTCTTTATCATATTTGAATACTATAGAAAACATCATTCTCTTGTCCTGTAAACAGCTGTTGATAACATATGCAGCTTTAAGAAATGAGTACTCTAGGCATTGTACTTGACTGTGATAATGATGTGAGAGTTAAAACAGAGCAAAACTCTCAATTCACTGGCCAGTCTATGTCTCCATTCACACATTTCTCCTATTGTCACAAGCTTTGAGTATTGACAGAAAGATGATATCATAGCTACAAATGGCAAACATAAGCTTCCTTCATTGGGCTGCTGGAATTATACTCCATAATGAAGTGAAGAGTTTGGCAGTCCAGGAGATGAAAAAGTAGTGTCTGTACTTGGGTTGAAAGGGGTAAACTGAGGTAATTTTGAACATACCATCTGATGTTGTTAATCTTCTTTACATTCATCACTAATGGATTCGGTTTCGAGCCCTTGGAACTGAGTCGGCATTTTTACCAAGCTTACACCAGCCAAAAAAAGTCTTGAGCTAAGTCTCTACCCAGAATGCTCTTCTCCCTGTTACCTCAGATCTTTGTTTGCCGCATAGCTGTAAAACTGTGTTTCAGCCGAGCTCTCAGCTAAGTGGAACTTTTTTTGATATTTGTGTGAAAAATTTTGGATATCTTCATATTTTATTAACCAATTAGTATTTCCAATGTCTTTTCTTCTGTGTAACCTTGTTTTTCCACTCTACCTGTTATTACCGTTGGTAAACTTTCGAGTACCATTGTTGGTACGGCCTTTCCTCCGTTAACCTTGTGGTATTTCTTCAATACCATAGTGGGTATTGTCTCTCCTGTTTAAACTATTAGCTTTTGCTTTGTTTCAGGTGTTTCGCTTCTTTTCTTTACATACCAGTGTATTGTTATTTTTGTGACTTTTTGGAATGGATTTAACTTTATTCTAGTTGGTTTATACAGTTGGCCTGTGGTGTCCTTTCTGTCAAGATGCCGGATAAGAAGGGTACTTCAGGTTTTAAGCATTGTACTTCATGTAAGGGCTAGTTACCTAATAGTGATTCACATGATGACTGTGTATACTGTTTGGGAGTGCCCCACCTTTCGGTGCAGCCTCTGTGTGACATTTATCAGAGTTTTAGCCAACGCATTCTTAATGAGCACAAAAATAAACTCATTCTGAAAGGGTTACTCAAGTCCCCCTTCTCAGTGGCCATTTCTATGATGGAGGTCTCAACCCCTCCTACTAAGGACAAAAAGAGATCCCACTCTGTTCCTTCTTCACCATCGGGTGATCAGAGCAAGCCTGAGAAATCAAAGGTCCCAAAGTCATCTTTGGAGCATAAATCTGCCTCTACAGCTCCATCTTCCTCAGCTCCAACCATCTCAAAATCTTCGATACTGTCTATTGTGTCTGTTTTGGCACCGATCCTGCCTCCGGCACCGATCATAAACCTTACTACACCTATTTCAACTTTGAAACCTGTGGCCACTTCAGCTCAAGGCACACCTTCAACTACTCTATTAGCTTCCACTTTAGAACTGACCGTTTCGGCTCCAAGTGCCACTTCAGCACCAATTGTTGTACCGACATCACTGGATTTGACCCCTTTACTTCCGATCTTGAAACTAGAGACTTTGGTGCTGGCAGACCTTACACCACGGACCTGATACTCCCCTTCCATAGATCCATTTGTGGGCCAAGCATATAGCCCCCTTCATCGAACGTCCTGACTGTCCGTCCAGTGTATCCACTAGATCCACCCGGAGCCTGTCGGAATATGACGTGGTGCATCTTGTAGACCATCTGTTGTTAGTCAGGGGTATCCCTTCACTTTCTAAGACCCTTCCACCTGCAGGACTTGGGTTGTCTTATCCACGGACTCCATCTTACACTCCTCCTTCGACCATCTCGGTTCCGAAGCCTTCTGCTCCGACACCTTTCTTGGAACCGATCACCTTGATGCCTACAGTGCATCTCACTCCAGCTCTGAGTTTGTCCCTTTGGTCTTCAGTTCCCGCTGAACCAATCCTTCCTCAATCTGGGGATTGGGGGACAGGCACGTTGGCATGGGGTACGGAGCCACCTCTCTCCTCGGTTCCATCCTCGGCTCCAATAGCTGCATCTGCACCGATCCTGCTTGAGGCTCCATCCATGGGGGTGGGTTTGTCAGAGTGGGGTGTGACCCCAATCCTGAGGTTGTCTTTCTCAGTTCTGGGCTTCCATCCCTCTTCGGGCGGGCCTGCCTTCCACACAATGGAGAGGCCACTTGCTTCTGGCAGCACTCCCTTGGTGTCAGAACCCCAGTTTTCTCCCCCTGAGCTACAGCTGTCACAGATCACCCCCCTGAGACACCAGGAAGAGAAGCCGCAGGATACCCCTGTTCAGGGTACCCACTCTTCCAAGTCCTGCTCAGAGACCCCCACTGAGGAGCCCCCTCAGAAGAAGACATGCAAGAGGAAGCAAATGGACTCTCCTGATGAGTCCTTAACAGAAGACATGGATTACGATGATGGTGAAGGATCCCCATGGTCACCTCCTGATGATGTCTCCTTTGGAGACATCCTGGAAATATTAAAGCAGAGAGGTGACTGGAAGCCCTCCAACCCTTCATCCTGCAGGCTTTTTGCACCCAGTCTTCTACCTCTTAGGTGACCCCGCTTGCCAATGAGTTTGTCGTGCAGTGCACTTGGAAGAACCCTGATTCCATTGAGGTGATCCATCAGAGACCAGACAAAATTCTTTCCCCTCCCGAGGAGAACCTGCACTGATCCAAAGTGTTACCAGTTGATGCTATGGTAGTGGCGGTGGCCACGAAAAAGGACTTGGCTGGGGAAAGTCCTGATGTCCACCCACCCAACAGGGAGTCCCAGGTGGTGGACAGACTTGGGAAGCATGTTTTTGCATGAGAGACCTTTGCTATTTGGTCCCTGAATTATTTGGCACATTTTATGAGGCTCCAGAGGGAATTGATCTCTGAACTTTCTGGGACGCTCACAGGACAGGTGTCTGACAAGGTCATGGACAAAGTGGGCTCACAGCTCGCAACCCTGGAATCAATATCCAACTTGTCATGAGGTTGCTGTCACATGTGACCAAAGAGGTGGCTAGAGCAGTGGGTTCAGGCATTGTTATGAGGCGTCATGCCTGGATCTGCATTTATGACCTCGCAGATCCCTTCAAGTTTTCCTTTCTGTATGCTCCCATCGAAGCTTCATCCCTTTTTGGCTCCAAAGTGAAGGACACGCTAGCTAGGAGTGAGCAAGATGGAAAGACCCTGTCTGCCATAGGCCTATGGTTTTCCAACCCTCAACATACCTACTCCAGGAATCAGAGTAGTGGAAATATGTGGCATAAGAAATCTCAGGGTCCTTTCCATGCCACACACGGTGATGATTCCCCCAGAGTCAGAGGGGGTAACAATTTCAGAAGACACCCCTATAGAGGCAGAGGGGGTCCACGTAACCAAGGCTCTAGGGACTCTTTCTCTGGACAGCCTTATCAGCACTCCTGAGGAGCAGCCTGATTGCTTACCTCTGGAAGCAGTCGGGGGTCATTTCTCTCTGCACCAAGCTGCCTGGCAATCTATTACCACCGATCGTTGGGTGCAGAGTATCATCACCAAAGGTTGCACCATTCCCCGTTCTTGTCAGCCAAATTTTCCAAGAAACCTTCCTGATGTTCCACCCAGTCAAAGGGAAGAAGCAGCTTCAGAGATTATAAAGCTGTCTCAAGAAAAAGTCATTCAACCAGTCCCACCAGACCAGCGTGGATCCGGATTTTACTTGAGATATGGGCTGGAGACCCATTTTGGATCTGAAGCAGCTTAAACAAGTCTGTCACCAAAACCAAATTCTGGATGGTCAAGGTTCAGTCCATTCTCCTCTTTTTAAGAGAAGGCAATTGGATGTGCTCTATAGATCTCAGTGATGCGTATTAATAAAATCAAGATGGACAAATGCTCCAGGAGTCTGCCTTGCTTCCGGCTAGGAGCCAGTCATTATCAATTTGTTGCCCTGCTGTTCGGTCTCTCTACAACCCCCAAAGTGTTCACAAAATGCATGGCAGTGGTAACAGTTCACTTGAAACTAATATGATTCTGGGTGTTTCCATATGTGGACGACTGGCTCCTTACCACCCCCACCGAGTATCTTCTCTTAACAGCACTGCATTATACTCTCTATCTCTGGCAAAATTGTTGGGAACAATGATACATTGGGAGAAAGCAAACCTTACCCTACACAACAAATAGAGTTCATTGGAACAGTGTTCAGTACTCAGTCCTGTCTGGTATCACTCGCAATTCACAGACGTCATCGATTAAGGCTTCAACTCTGGGTGATATTCTGTCAAACAAGAGTCTCTGCAAGGGAAGTTTTTCAGGCCATATGTTCTATGGCAGCATCAATCCCAATAGTGCATCTATGAAAGCTACATATGCAGATTCTATAATGGCTCCTTCTGTGTCAGTAGTTCCCTAACTATCATCCCCTTGGTTACCAGATTCAAATAACTAACTCCTGCAAACAGCACCTGCTATGGTGGATGAGGTCAGACGTAAAACTTTGGAGTTGTCCATTTCATTCTCCTCAGCCCACAGCCATTGTGACCACGGATGCTTCCCTGATCGAGTGGGGGGCCATTTCCAGGGAAAGATTGTCCAAGGCACATGGTCCACCTCAGAGCCCACCTGCATATCAATGTTCTGGAACTGAGAGCTGTACTGTTAGCATTGCAGGCCTACCATTTGGCTCTCCCTTCCGGGACAATTGCATTTCAATCAGACAATATGTCAGTGGTCTGGTATATCAACAAACAAGGAGGAACTAAGTCCTACCCCCCTATGTCGGGAAGCCATGAGAATTTGGCAGTGGGTGATAGCTTCCAACCACTTTCTGATAGCAACACATATCCAGGGGAGCTCCAGCGTGATTCTGGACAAACTGAGCAGGTGCATCCTCATGCCTCATGAGTGGTCCCTCAACCCCGAGGTAGCATCAGCAATTTTCACCCACTGGGACCAGCCTTGCTGCAATCTTTTCACCTCCCCATCAAACAACAAGTGCAGCAGCTATTTTGCCCTACTTCCCCCCAGAGGGGAGTCACCGAGGGACACTCTGATCCACAATTGGCCCATGGGACTTCTTTGTGCTTATCCTCCCATCCCTCTGATCCCACAATTTCTAAAGAAAGCTCTCCAGTTGAGATGCAAGGTGATCCTCATAGCCCCATTCTAACCTCGACAAGTTTGGTTCCCCTTCCTTTGGCCTCACCTAGTATACCCGTCGTAGATTCTGGACCCTCTACCAGATCTGATTACTCATCCCCAAGGGTTGAGTAACCCAAATCTGTCCAGTCTCAAGCTGGCAACTTGGTTTCTCCACTTCCACTAGTCACCAGGCAAGCTAATCTCTCCTCGCCTGTTCGAGCCATCATTCTGGCCTCTCACAAACCATCCACCAGAAGGCTATATCAGGATAAATGGAAAAGGTTCTCCATCTGGTCCAAGGATAACATACTAGACCCGTATTCATCTCCAGTTACTGCAGTGCTTCAATACTTTTTTGATAATGGAGCCTGTACTGTACGAGTATATCTAGTGGCAATTTCCAATTTCTACAATGGTATAGATGGCACCCCTCTTATTTCTTTACACCTTTGCAAGGCTTTCTTTAAGGGGACTTCTCATATCAGGCCTCCTGCCAGACAGCCCATGGAACCTCACTTTAGTCCTTCAGTCTTTGACTCAAAAACCTTTTGAACCAGCTGCAAAGTGTTACCTAAAGGTTTTGTCTTGGAAATCCTTGTTCTTGGCAGCCATTACCTCTGCCAGAAGTGTCTCGGAGCTGCAGGTATTGTGTCAAGAGGCCCTATCTGTTCTTTCATAAAGACAGAGTATCACTTCGGATAAATCCATCTTTTCTTCCCAAAGTTGTTTCTGAATTCTCCATTTACCAGACCATTGACCTACCAGTGTTCTTTCCGAATTAGACGTACATAGACAATTGAGATTTTACCTAAACAGGACTAAACCTATCCATACATCTGAACAGCTTTTCATCTCCTTTTCTGGGACCAGAATGGGAAAGGCTGTTCCCAAGGTTACATTATCAAGATGGCTAAGGGACTGCATACATTTCATCTATTCCCTCAATAATGAACCTATGCCAAAAGTTAAAGCTCACTCCACTAGATCTATGGCAACATCTACAGCATTCCATTCCAGGGCTTCCATGGATGGCATCTGTGCAGCAGCTACTTGGGCTAAGCCTCATACTTTTATCAGTCATTACAAATTGGACTTGGTCTCCGGGGGGAGAGCTGCCTTTGGCTGAATGGTACTCAGGAATGTTCTTCCATAAGAGCCGTCCATGGACCTCAAGGTAGCTTGGGATTCTGTCCCATCAGAAATGAATGGAAAGAAGATTAACAACATCAGATAAAGAAGTAATGTCTTACCATAATGTTCCATCTGTGTTGTTCA
Organism: Protopterus annectens; assembly: GCF_019279795.1. Taxonomy (NCBI): domain Eukaryota; kingdom Metazoa; phylum Chordata; order Ceratodontiformes; family Protopteridae; genus Protopterus; species Protopterus annectens. The sequence continues at coordinate 1,822,323,131 of NC_056735.1, forward strand.
TCTTCTTTCATTCATCACTTCCCAACCTCCTTCCCCCTCCAAAAGCTCCTGGGCGATGCTTTGGGTCTAAGTAGTGCCTTAGGGTATTTGCGTAGAAGTGGCCTCAGCTTTACTTCCTTTTCTCTAGCAAAATAGATTTGAGGTAACAGGGTGAAGGGCATTCTGGGTAGAGACTCAGCTCGAGAGTTTTTTGGCTGGCGTGAACTTGGTAAAAAGGCCGACTCAGTTCCGAGGGGTTGGAACCAAACCCATCTGTGATGAATAAAAGAAGATGAACAACACAGATGGAACATTATGGTAAGACATAACTTCCTTTTTTGTGCACTTCCCTTATGAAAGTATCAGGCATAGTCCAGACATGTTGAAATGATTATTTGAAATGTTGTTTTAGTGGCACAAAAGGTATTACACTCATCTTTGGTGCAGAAGGATATGGGTTCTTTTCCCATACCAGGTGGATTGATTGCTGATACTGTAGTGCAGTATGGCTTGTATGTGTGTGCTGTACTCCTGAGTGTGTCATCCTTTGGTGCAGAACGATGTGGGTTCTTTTCCCACACCAGGTAGATTGATTGCTGATATTGTAGTGCAGTATGGTGTGTGTGTGTGTGTGTGTGTGTGTGTGTGTGTGTGTGTGTGTGTGTGTGTGTGTGAGTGTGTGTGTTTGCAGTACTCCTGCGTGTGTCATCTTTCAGTTGAGAGTGCGTGCATGTGTGTGTACTGTACTCCTGAGTGCATCATCCTTTGGTGCAGAAGGATGTGGGTTTTTTTCCCACACCAGGTAGACTGATTGCTGATATTGTAGTGCAGTATTGAAAAACAAACCAAGCAGGAATCCCCGTGTAGCAGCGTCTTTAATTGAGAACAAACAGCAAAAATCCACAACTTAGCGCTTTCACCCTTATATCAAGGTTTATATTTAAGTTACCCATGGGCTTCAAACTCGATACGGATGTTTTCCAAGATTTGCTGGCATTGTTCGACAATACAGGTATTGATTTAATGAAGCTTATTATTCGTAACAACACTAATAAGTTGGTCAAGCTTAAAGATGAACTTGCTGTGTTAAACAATAACATTACCAAGGACCTTCTTTTTGAGTTCAATAAGCAGAGATATGAACGTATACTTAGTGATACTGAATTATTTGTTAAGAATGGCCTTGACACTAAACTCAGCAAGCTCAACAGAGACAAGCTTGACTATGCTGAGAAAAAAGTGTATTCGCATTTTAAATCTTATAAAGTGCTTTACGACGGTCAAATGAGATCGAATGCGCCTAAAGGGCGTACTACATCATACACTTCCAACATTCACAATAAACTGTTAGAAGGCACTTTAGAATCTAAATTGCTTGACGAGCAGAGGGATTTTTTAGAGCCCCTACCGTTAAGGCGTTCGGAACGGATTCACGAAAGACAGTTTGGGGGTACAACAGTTCATACGAACATGGGCAGGGCCACCAATCAACAAAACAGACGGAATTGGTCAAGACGCTACAATTAGGTGAATTTGATCATTATAACCAAATTGTACACAGAGACTGTAATGATAAGCTTGGAAGTAATAACCACGAGTTTCTTCCAACACCAAATTACATTATGGGTTCTTCATTGATTATCAATAATGTTAATGTTGACATTAATTCCATTACTACTGATATTGTTGAACCTTTTGACAATGTTTCTAGTATTCTTGATTCATGTCGCAGTAACGATGTTCTCAACAATGTGTTCAAAGATATTGTATTTGTTGAACAGGAAAAACAAGTTAATATTATCAAAAAAGGGAATTTTTGTATTTACAATTATAGTGAACTAACACCTAGTAATGATTTTGTTAGCTTGTGTGCCAAAGGATTTTCTTTTGTTCCATCTTTTAAACATGATATAGCCAAAATTTTGGTTTCCTTGAAGTTGTTTTCTAGAGAACTAAATTTAAAAATATTTTTTTCTAACCAGGGCAATCAACCTATGTACTACATGCCCTTGTTAAAAAGAAAAAGTACTGTTATTCCCCCGTCTAACCCTACCATTCATATTTTTGAACAGGTATGTGAAACTTACCTAAGGAGACATTTTAAATATAGTAACAACTGGAATGATAACCTCACCCATGGTGAGAGGTTTTGTTTACAAAAATTAACCTCATCAGATTCACATAGGGTGATGAAGCCAGATAAGGGAGGGGGAGTTGTAATTATGACAAAAACTGATTATAGTAGCAGTATGAAAACCAATAAAAAGTCCAAAACCGAAACAAGTAAATCCAAAACAAAGCAACAAGCAGCTGAAATAACTCAACAGAAATAGCGTACTGCACTTTATTTACCACTTTCGTCCATAGACTTCATCAGAATTTCTGTTGAGTTATTTCTGCTGCTTGTTGCTTTGTTTTGGATATAGTAGCAGTATGTTGGATTTGCTTAATGATGCATCTACTTATTTGCGAGTATCAAAGTATGATGTTTACAAGGCATATACTAAGTTGGATTGGCAAATTTATGAGTGGTTTATGGAGGGAATACTGGATAAGGACGAATACGAATTCCTGTCGGTCAATCTACCAGTTATTCCCTCCATATTTGGTATACCCAAAATACATAAATCTATTGCCAACCCACCTTTTTGACCAATAGTCTCGGCAAGAGGTTCGAAAACTGAGACAACGGCTGCATTTATTGATTTTCACTGCAAGGACATTTGTGACAGTGCCCCACATGTGTTAAAAGATTCTTGGCACTGTTTGGATGTCATTAGGATAACCCTGTGGGATGATGACTATATTTTTCTGACAATTGATGTCATCAACTTATTTTCAGTCATTCCTAATGATTTAGGGTTGGAAATGTTTAGGAATAGCCTGAACAAACTAAGTAGGCAGCATGTAGTGAAACAGAATTTGTTAGTTGACTTATTAGATATGGTTCTCAACAACAATTTTGTAACCTTTGATAGAGACTATTTTAAACAGATTACTGGTGTAGCAATGGGGGCAAAATGTGCCCCGCTCTATGCCAACCTAGTATTGGTTGACTGGGAGTGTGATTATGTTATTTCATCTAGATTTAAACAAAACATTGCATTGTATGTACGTTTCCTAGATGATATTCTAATTTTTTGGAAAGGTAACAAACAAGATATCATTGATTTTGTTGAAGTTCTAAACAACAGTATTTCCTTCCTAAAGTTTACACATAAAATACACCATGATAAATGTGAATTTTTGGACATCATGTTAATCAAGGATAGACAGAGCAAGACTTTAACATCCAGCATCTATCGTAAGAAAACGTTTTCTAACTCTTTCCTTCACTTTCAAAGTTGCCATCCCTTTCATCAGAAGAAAAACATCATAAAGGGGAAAATGGTGAGATTGTCTAGGCTCATTAGTGATGACACCTTATATGAGACAGAAATTACTAATTTAATAGATATGTTGCAGGAAAGAGGTTATCCCTACGATATTATGATCACAATTAAAAATGATGTTGCGGTGAAAAGACATACTATCTATAAACCTATTTTAAAGGTAGGTCTGTCTAATGTTAACAAGGATAATACCCGAATGAGAAAGATGAAACATTCAATGGTTTTACCATACAATGTAGATAGTCCTCACATTATGAATATTATCCGTGACGTTTGGTCAGGGGTACTAACCAAGGAAATTACTAAAGTGATAGGTGCTTCACCCTCCTTTATATTTAGCAGGGGGAGAAACCTTAAGGAAATTATGGAGACATCTGATCAACAAAATATTTACAAACACTCTATGATGAGCAAATGTGGTTTTTGCAGTACCTGCAAGTACATTAACAATGGACCCTATGTTGCAGTTTACAACTACAACAAGACTTTAGGGAGTCCTGGTTTTTGTAACTGCAACACCAAAATGGTTGTATACCTTGCTACGTGTTTAAGCTGTACAACATTTTATGTGGGCAAAACCATTAGGAAATTGAGGTCCAGAATTTTAGAGCACACTAGGGACATTAGGAATAGAAAAACTACAAATGCTCTTTATGTACACAGTAATAGTTGTAACAATTTTAAAAAATGTTTGTTTTTTATAATTGATAGGGTACCTTATAGAGAGAAAGGTGGGGATGCTGAGACTTTATTAGAAGTCAAAGAATGCTTATGGCAGCTCAGATTAAATGCGTCTAAGTCACCAGGGATAAATGAACATATCTCACTTTCAAGTATCCTTAAATATAGAGCACAGATGATCTGAGTAATTGTAAACTTCTTCCTTTACATTTGGTATCAACTACTCATTAAGAGTTTTGGTTATTATGTATATATTATTGTATAGATTTTGTTTTGTTATTTACTTCACTATATAGGTGGACCAAACATGCTTGTAAAATTTCAACATTCATAGGATGTGTTTCTGTTTTCTCTTGAGACACACTAGATTGTTTATAAGAACGTTGAGAGATTTTATTTTTGTAGTAATGTCGATTGTTTTTAAATATTTGTAATATATTAATGTATATCATTATACAGATCACATTTTTTATACTAGAGTGATTATATATGCGCTCAAGAAATTTTTGAACATGCATTATAGTCAATTAAGTCTTTTTAAAAAACTTAACTGAGGTTTTATTGGTTGTTGAAGGGGGTGTGTTTATTAACTTTGGTATATATATGTGTGTTTTTTAAGATGGTGTATAACTCTGATGATGCCCTTGATATAAGGGTGAAAGCGCTAAGTTGTGGATTTTTGCTGTTTATTCTGAATTAAAGACGCTGCTACACGAGGATTCCTGCTTGGTTTGTTTTTCAAGACACTTGTGCTTTTGCTGCTGGATTGTAGTGCAGTATGGTGTGTGTGTGTGTGTGTGTGTGTGTGTGTGTGTGTGTGTGTGTGTGTGGGTGTGTGCACGCGTGTGTGTGTGTGTGTGTGTGTGTGTGTGTGTGTGTGTGTGTGTGTGTGTGTGTGTGTGTGTGTGTGTGTGTGTGTGTGTGTGTGTGTGTGTGTGTGTGTGCGTGCTGTACTCCTGAGTGTGTCATCTTTCGGGTAAGAGTGAGTGCATTAAGAGCTTTAAGACTGTATCACACTGTGTATTAAATGCCCTAGAATTATAATGACCATTATTCTTAGCACCATCTGTGTTTCTGTTTCTTATCCACATCTACCTAGATAAGGTTTTTATCTAATGTTGGTTGGTAATTTCTCTGCATTCTAATATCATGTGGCTGAATTCACTTTAGTTATGCCTACAACAAGGAAATGCACATAAATTGTCCTTCACTGAGTTAACATTCAGCTTTTCTTTGCAAGAGTATTGAATCATGTTGTTATTTTCCACTCTGGAGGTAATGACTAGCTGATTTAATCACTGAGAAATGTAGACTAGTTCTGGAAGCAGATGAGTGTCTCTCTTTATGGCTACACACTTGATGTAGTATTACAGAGTTTTCACTTTTTCATATTACCTTACCTAACCTACAGCCTCCACTCCTTTAATGTAGTCGGATATTAAAACTATTTAAATGGAATGTGAGCCTTCCTTCACAGACAGCTTCATTCAGTATGCAGTCAACATTGCTTTGGCTGTAGACAATAAGAAATGATGTGTAGTCCTGAAGCTTATAGCAAAATGAACCAGTCAGTCTAGCTGTGCAGGATTTTATTTAAATAGCAAAAGTAGCTTAGTCATAAAGCTATTTTTCCTTATGGAGAAGTAATAGTTATTGTTTAATTATACATCAAAGGTATAGTCAGGCATACTGTGTATTCGAATAAGTACATTTTTATAAAACAGCTCTGAAAAACATTAGAGCTCACAGAGCCCAGGGCATCTAGAGCTGTCGCATGTATTAGTTAGAGATAGGAATAGATTTGTAAACAATGTCTTGTTATAACTGTGTAGTGTAAAAGCTGAAAATTAACTGTACATTTGGATAGATTAATACTTTGTTAATTTCTGTGGGTGAAGCAACATTATGAGGCCAGTGTAAATCAGATATTTCTAGCTATAGGCTACTTACACTTCTAAGATAATTAGTAACTCATATCCTTTCTATCCATCATGTCTAACTGATTTTTCTTAATTTCCCTATTTTTCCAACATGCTGACAGCCCATTTCCTTAAATACTGAAATGTAGCACTAGTTTAACTTACTGTTTTGGAATTCAAGATTTTTGATATTTATAGACGTTGCCCGTTCGATTCTCAGTTAGACCATCTTCTGTGTGGCGACATGCGTGAATGGGCGTTCCTTCATTGAAGGTTGTGCGTTAGGCCCGGCAAGCCAGCATGTAAAAAATCTACTGCCAATCATTAGCGGACCGGAGTTCCGCTGTGATGACCCCTAACCGGGAAATGCCGAAAGACACAAATCTAATTTTTAACTGATCCAGCTGTTTAATGTCTCCAGGAGGAAAATGTAATGTCACTTAGTACCTTCCTAAGTCATTTTTAAAAATTCAGCCTCTGCATTACTCGAGCATTAACATTTTCTTTAAAATTCTGATTTACACACTTGAGGAGGAGACTTTTAATCTCAAAAATATTAAAATGCTCTTTCATAGACAACGCTCCAAATAAGACAGGCCATGAACTAAAATGATTAATCTTTGAATATGTATAAGGAAGACATCCTAAAATGGGAGGAGGGTGGATGTACCTATAATCCACCTCTTGTCTTTTAATGGTCACTGCAGATGTAGACTGTGACACTTGCCATCATTATCCCTCCTCTAACATGAATACTTTAAGGACTTAAGACTGCTGCAATAAAAAAAAAATGGAGTCTAAAATAAGATAACAATTTCTAGGTCTGGCTTGCACTAGAACAGCAGGATATAGTTGCTCAAACCAGGTATCAGCCCTTCTGTAGCATTTGATCAACATTACTTTACCTTTCTGATCCAAAGGCTTAGTTTACATATTGGAGGGGGGGGGGGGTTCTTATCCTTATCACTAAGAAGCTGGAATGCTTACTTATTGCCAAATTTCCATAGAGAACAGGCCATGAATGTAACCTGGTAATCTGTGAAGGTGTATTAGGGGATCATGTTAGTAAGGACGGCTGTGGCCTTAAATCCATGGATCTATAGCTTGATTGCTATAAATCAAACAACAGTAAGCACACTCTGAACGATTTGGAGTGAAGGCGCTAGTGTAAAAAATCTGTAGTAATACTGAAAAACTGATCCAGAAAAACACTAAATTCATTAAAATCTGTAAACACATACCTTAGAATCATACATCTCAACTGTCCAGATTTTCAGAGACTACACATATTTTTGCCTCATATTTTTGGTCTGTTCCTCATAAAATTTGAGGTTTTCTGCCAAATCACTGAGGATTGAAGTCACTAAATAATGGCATAGATATGAGTTTCAGATTTCATATCCTTTAGAAAGTGCATGCTAACACAATTATAAAAGCAATATTTAAAATCTGTCCCTATTTTTGGGCCTTTGTCCCCCAATTATTTTAGGCTCTGTTTAGATTTCTTGCACTAAGAGGTTGAGAGGTATGCTTAGAGTGGGCTCTGTCCTCTGCATCATGTTAATGGAAATAATCATTCTGAGATATCTGTATCTTGGCATGGAAAACAAAGGCAGTCTGATACACATGGGAACCTGTAGTTAGACCAAAGACACTTTAACTGAAGGCCAAATCTCTGAATTAGAGCCACTGAAATTACTTTCAGTAGTAATAGAGTCTTCTCTTTTCTCAAGTGTTTTGCAACCTCTGAGTAGGTATATATAATTTTGTGGGGTGGGGTTTCCCTTCGTATAGGAGGGTGCAGGGGCTTCTCCCCTGCAAAAAGGCTTTGCTACATGGTTTGATGAAATTCAGTAGGAATGCTTTAAACCTATCAACAAGAAGCTATACAGAAATCCATGTGTGTGTGTGTGTGTGTGTGTGTGTGTGTGTGTGTGTGTGTGTGTGTGTGTGTGTGTGTGTGTGCTGTAGTCCTGAGTGTGTCATCTTTCAGGTGAGAGTGAGTGCATGTGTGTGTGTGTGTGTGTGTGTGTGTGTGTGTGTGTGTGTGTGTGTGTGTGTGTGTTTGTGTGTGTGTGTGTTTGTGTGTGTGTGTGTGTGTGTGTGTGTGTGTGTGTGTGTGTGTGTGTGTGTGTGTGTGTGTGTGTGTGTGTGCAGTACTCCTCAGTGTGTCATATTTCAGGTGAGACATTAAACCAAGGTCTCATCTACTAGAGTTGCTGGTAGCTCAAGTGGATGTAAAAGGTCACATGGCACCTACAGAAAAGAGTAGAGGAAGTTCTGCGATGCCCTGGCTAAATTTCCCCTAATAGTGTAAATACCTCATCAGGACTTCCCTGAAAGATGCTGCTAGCCTAGTGAGACTAACCCAATCAACAAAGGATAAATAAATAAATAAATGAAAATTATATCTGATTATATATTTCAGACTGTATGATAATACCCGAAGATCCCACAAGATGAGCAGGGGATTAGTTTGCCAGCTCAGCTGACTATGGCTGTGATTCTTACTAAGATAAGCATTTTGGGAAATTGGATTAATGAATGATAAAAACTATTAATGACCTTTGATACTGCAACCCTGGTGTT
>NC_056735.1:1822336690-1822456690 GCF_019279795.1 Protopterus annectens
ACTGTTTTATACTTCATTTAACTGTACTAGGGTGCTGTTGCTTTATTATTATTATTATTATTTTTTTTTTGCTTCATCTGCTGATTTCTGCACTTTAAATGATTTTCAAGTGCCCAGATATTGTACTTTTGGCTGATTGCTGAGAAGTGCACTTTTGCGAAACTTTCCTGATGGTATTACTGTGTAATTTGTTACTTTGTATTTGCTGTTGGTACTTAATTGCTGTATTCCTAGATTTTTGTCATTGCTAAAGGGATTCTACAGTTTTTTGTGTTTTAAATGCCTGTATAAATTTGGCATGCTTTTGAGGCTGTTGGCCATTTCACACAGAGCCCAGCAACTCTTGATGTCCTCACCTGTGCCTCTGAAATGATTTCATTGCATCCCATGCCATCCAGGCAAACACTAAGTACTTGTATTTTAAAAATGACACTTCCAGAAGCTATTTTAGTGATCAGCTGCAGATTTCTTATTTTATTTGCACATTTATTTGCATTTAAGGCTGAAATTACTGCATTTGCTCAAACTGTCTTGCTGTTGTCTGAGTGACTTGATATCTTCTTGTCTAGCTAGTTTGTTAAAGTTTTTTGTGGAAGCATACACTCTCAAGCAATCGTTTTTGTGTTTTTACATTAGGTGGACTGGGATATTCCATCTAGTGGAAGAAAGTGGTGGTCCGGTCGTCTGAGTTGGGAAACACATAAGAAAGCTGCAAGTGTAGTCATTTTATTGGCCAGAGGGCTTAGAAGCCAGTTTCCTGTGTTATAAGTGCCTGTGTAAATTTGGTACATTGCATATCTCTTAGTTCATTCCTTCAGAGCTCAGCAATGTTTGGTGTCATGTGCCTCTGAAGTGATTTCCTTGCATCACATGCCATGCAGGCAAAAGCTAAGTACTGGTATTTAAAAATTGCACTTTTGAAAAGCTGTTTAAGTGATTGACTGTTGACTTCTTGTTTTATTTTTGCATGTATCTGCATTTAAGGCTGAAATTACTCCATTTGTTCAACTGTCTTGTTTTCTGATTGACTTGAAATCATCTTGTCTAGATAGTTTGTTAAAGTTGTTTGTGGTAGCATGTACTCTCAAGTGATCTTTTTGTGTTTTTACATTAAGTGGACTGGGATATTCTGTGTAGTGGCAGTACATGGTGGCCTGGTCATTATGAGTTGTGAAATGTATGAGAAAGCTGAAAGTGGAGTTGTTTGACTTGCCAGAGGGCTTAGAAGCCAGTTTCTTGTGTTTTAAGTGCCTGTATAAATTTATCAGCAGTTATTAGTGCCCTGTATAGATGCAGACATGGAGAAACCAAATTTCCCCTATAAAACTACCTTTGAAATGGTTTCAGTAACTCAGTGAGTATTGGGCAACTAGTTTGAGCATTGGGAAGCACAGAGCAGACAGGTTGCAAGTCGAGTAGCATTGCCCAGTTGAATTTAACATTATATAGTCTAGTCTCTAGTCTGAAAAGTACCCTTTATCAGCCCACTATTAACCCCTCATACACTGCAATCTGTAGTTTACCCAGGAAAGCACCTGACATTATGGATATCCACTTTCTCAATTTCTCCACAGCCAGTTTGGTGGATATGGGTATCCTGAGACAATATAACAATTGTCTGCTGTTTACTGACAAGTACTTCTCAAAGAAAATATGTACTAGATGTATATACACAATGTCACTGGAGGCAAAACTCTCACATACAAGCACTCAAAATAATAATCTGTCAGAAACACATGGTACATTCCACCATACATTGTACTCACCCCACAGATAGACCTACTTACTTAAAGGCACTTAAATGCAATTTTCCCAATCCCCACAGAGCTCCCAGATATTCCACCTGCAAAGATTATCCGCAGCAAACCCAAAAGCACTGCACATGCAACCACACCCAGCTGACCCTCAACTACCAAACCCAAACATCAAGGCAATACAGGACTCTTGTCATAGATAGGGGACTCCATTATATGACATATTGATGTCCCACTCACCAGACTGAATAAGGAGTAAATAACAGTCAGGTACCTATCAGAGGCCACGATCCAGTAAGTTACACATGCATTCAAGTCATTGCACTAGAGGTACCAGTATGATTCAGGCATAGTCTATGTAGGTTTAAATGAACTGACAAGTACCTCTCTAGAATATATGAAGAGAGCCATTGTAGAGCTCTTTGCCTATGTGTCAAAAGCCAGTACGTGCCTAGCACTGAGCAGCATTCTACCTTCACCAAGGATGATACCACACTATGAATAGAAGATGACTGACTTTAATAATTGGCTTAGTTTCTGGTGTCATTCTAGGGAGATACAATATTTGTCAGTGTTGGAGGATGCGGTTAACAAACCATGTTGCTTTGCAAAGGATGGTCTGCACCTTTCCTCTGTACACTTTCAAATACTAGCCAAAACATTGTCCTCCCCCATTTTGCATTTTTTAGGCATTGCCACATTAACAAAACTTCCACACAGCAAAATCTACCCAATGAAATCAAAAAGTATTACTGCTCAATGACAGGAGTGTAAACAATAAGTTTCACTCTCTCTGAGCTCTTCTCACCTGGGAGAATGCATATGTGGCAGTGCAAGGTGTCAGTGCCTTCTACACATTTAAACCAACAACTGCACAGGCAGGAACTAAAGGTGGTGGTGTCTCGATCTATATCAGTAACAAACATACCTCTAGGTTGGTTAAACAGGATGAAATATTGGCATTCCTTCACATCCAGATTATCTGGACAAAGCCTAATACCATATCCTACCAAGCTATAGGCCATCCTCTGGGTCCCACAAGACCCATAGTTCTTACTTAGACCTATTAGAGACACTGACCTTTCAATCAAATACAATACTCAGGTGGACTTTAATTATTCTTCTATAATTAATTATTCTTCTATAAACTGGGAATGATACATGACCCCAGATTTGCAGGCACTGAGATTCATAGACTTTGTTAACACAAAGACCCTGGACCAGATAGTGCATACACCTACCAAAGGTACAAACATATTGGACTTGGTATTAACAAACATGGGAGAATGTTGCACCCTCCTCCACCTCAGTGTTATTCCCTCCCTGGTAAGGTCAGACCACAAAGCAGTCTCTTTCAAAATAAAAATCAATTCTGTAACCCCAGTAAACCCAGTCACAATTAGGAACTACTCCAGGGCAAACTGCATTTTATTAAGCGATAACCTGTCAACATTTCAAACTCATCGAAACCCCAATAACACAGCAGCCCATGAAGAATTATTCACAGAAACTCTGTACAACCACGTCAGTAATTGCACAGAGATGACTGTGCCTATGAGAAGTAATCCCAAAAATAACTTAAAAAACAAACCACCCTGGTAGAATCCAAAGCTAAAAAGTAGTAACAGATGCAGGACCGAAAAGAAAAACTGATAATCAAACAAACGGTCCAGGCAGCAGCAGGTGTCAGCCAGTAGAAAAGTGAATTTAAAAAAAATTACCACAAGCGCTTTCACTCTGACAATACAGGGCTTTTTCAAGTGTAAATGCAAGCATAAAATCAGGTCTATAAATACTCCCATTCATAAAAAAGGCGCCAAAAAATTTAAAGAGACACTCTAAAAACATAAGAAATGTTACACAACAACCCACAGGTAAGTGTACTCAAAAGCACATTTTACAATCATCCCTATACATTAAGTGACATGTTATACATTTATTACAAATATTTAATCATACGTTGTTAAGCGAAAAAGCTTTTCACAACATAAACCACAAAAGATATATAAAAATTAAATGTATTACAATTTTTCACTTTTCTTCTTTAAAAAGGGCTTAATGGAAACATGGTTATTTAGCCCTGGGGGTTGGGATGCATTCAGTTTCAACTGCCAAAAGGTTTCCCTGCAGCCTAACCAGTTCTCCCAATCTCCCCCTCTGGGGTCCACACATACCTGTTCCAAAATCCCCAAAAGAAATCCTACATGACTGGGTTCCGTATGCAGGTGCCTATATAGTCACTATTCAAATTTTCAACAAAGTGAGGTTGTTTCAGTGATTTCTGGCTTAAACAGTAGACGAGGAGCCTTAAGACAGACCTTTCTTGGTTAATGCAGTTTTTAACACAGACCAATGGTTCATTTCCGTGTGGACAGAGAGGAGGAGCTCCTACCAATCGGGTAGGAGGGCAGGCTGCTTTGTGTGATGAGGAACTCAGTGGCTCTTTGCGTGAGTTTGTTTCAGTTTCCCAAATGGATTTGGACAGTCAGTCTTTATTTTCGGATGTTGTTGGTGAGGGAACGGAGACAACGAGAAGGAGAAAAGATTCTATTCATCTCGATAGTATGAGGAATGAACAAACTAACCCTGAACCCCCACAGACTAACTTAACACAGAAAAAAGGTACTGTTTCTGGTTCTAGTAACTTGGTTAATTCTTTCAATGCTGAGATTGGGTGGTTTCATAACATAAGAGACTGGTGTAATGAAACCAAAAGTAAAGGAAGCAATTTCAACAGTGTTTCAACCTTCATTAAAAAGGAGGCTGTAACAAATCGCTCTATAGTTATGGCTTCCTTAAAGGAGGGCATTAGAAACTTGGAAAACAAGTTGCTTAAGATCAAGAGTGTTAATTTGGACATTGCATATTTGGAGGAATGTATTCCCAAACATGTAGTTCCACAGGGATTACGAGTTAGTAAATACCCTGATGGTTTTACTTATAATGATGTTATGGTTCGTGAATTTAATGAAATTTTTGATGAGTGTGGGTTTAAGATTATGTCTTTAATGTTAAAATATTCAAAAAAGAAGGTTGAATATTTGTTGAATGAAGCAGAAAAGTTAAATCAAATTATTAGGAATGATTTACTGTTTGAATTTTATAGGGATATATATGAATTTAGTTTTTGTTCGTGTAGAAAGGAAATGTGAGGATATTTATTTTAGAAAGCAAAAAAAGTTGGTTAGGGATCTGAAGCAGTACAGTGAGAACATATGTTTTTAGGGGTACAATTGTAAAAATGAAAGTGTACGAATGTGTAGATATGGTTCAACATAATGGTGAAGGGGCAGACAGCATTTTGGCTAACATGCAGTCTGTTATTGAGATTGCTGACAGTGGTTCAGTTAATTCTGGACCACCAAGCCCCCACCCTTTAAACTTGGAGGTGGTGCCGAACCCTATTGAACCTTCATCTAATTGTGAGGGGGAGGACAACGAGGTAAATGCACAGGATTTTTCAGGAGGCAAGATGAAGCAGAAGGGTCAGGTAAAAGACAAAAAGAGAGGGAAGGTATAGTTGTGGAAACAGATTTGGTTACTTACACATATAATGGTTTTAAAAATTTTAATCTGAGTGGTAGTGAAATTACACTGGAACATTTCCAGCTTTTCGAAAAGGGGTTTAAGTTTGTGCCATCTGTGAAATTTGACATCTGTGATACACTCATTGAGCTAAAAATGTTTGTAAGAAAGCTGAATTTTGCATTAATGTTTGACCAAAATAATGAAAGAGACATCACCCAATTTAGGAGGGCTAGTACATTTAATCCCCCCTTCACCTGGCTTTACAAGTCCTTGAGGATGCTTGTACATCTGACATTTACAACTTAACTACTAATAAAACATTTAAGAGAGTTTGCATTTAAGTTTAAATCAAATTTGACAAAAGAGGAAAAACAGATTTTGGATGAGTTAATGTTGGATAGAGAAGTACGTATTATGAAACCAGACAAGGGGGGTGGTATGGTCTTGGTCAATGTTATGGACTATTCTAGTAAGATTATGGACATTCTAAGTGATTTTAATGTGTACATACCGGTCTCAATGTACAAAATTAATATTGCGTATAGGAAAATTGATTTAGCAATAGAGGAGTTTGTTTTGGAAAATAGGTTGGACCATGTACTTGGGAATGTATTGATCAACAAGAAGCCTAGGTTGGCTTCTTTTTTTGGCATTCCCAAGATACACAAAAGTACAACAAATCCACCATATAGGCCCATAGTGGCAGGTGAAGGTTACAAGACCTACCCCATAGCAACTTTTTTGGACCACACACTTAAACACATTATCAGTGGTTTTACACATATTTTTAAAGACTCCTGGGACTTTTTGCAGGTGTTAACTATGGAAATACACCAGGGAGATGTGTACATTCCTTACCATTGATGTAATTAATTTATTTTCATGTATCCCTGTGGAAGAAGGTTTGGAGTTTTTTGAGTCACTTTTAGACAGTAAGCGCTCAGTACTTAACTTAGAAATTGATTTGTTGGTGGAACTTATGAGAATTGTATTAGAAAACAATTTTATATAATTTGAGGGGGAGACATTCAAGCAGATAAGGGGAGTTGCTATGGGGGCAGCATGTGCCCCCATATATGCTAATTTGGTGCTTTTGCAATGGAACTACATTTTTTGTTTAAGTCAGTCTGTTGGAAGAATATTAGATTTTATAGGCATTTTTTGGACAACATTTCTTATTGTTTGGGAAGGTCCAGCAGACGCCATTATGAATTTTGTTGAGTTCCTTGGTCAAACTACAAACTTTTTAAAGTTTACCTTTAAATTTGACCAGCAAGGGATTGATTATTTAGATGTGAGGCTAGACAAAATTAATGGAATTTGAAATCTAGGATCCATAGGAAAAGCACCTTCAGCAACTCCTATCTCCCATATAATAGTGACCACCCATGGAAACAGAAAAAAAGTATTGTTAAGGGCCAGATGGTCAGAGCGGCCAGAATGACATCTAAGAGGAGTGACTCAATTTTTGAGGGTAAGTATATCTTGGAATTATTTACCTCTAGGGGATACCCGGATAATTTAGTCAAGGAGGTTGCAAGTGAGATTTTGGAAGGATGGGGTGTAAAATTTTTGCCCTTGCTAGGTGACAACTCGAGAACAGTAACAGTTAATGGGACTAGTAGTGAACAGAATTTTATGAGGGCATTGGTTTTGCAACACAGTGGAGTATCTAGGGACATTAAATATGTTATTGAGAACAACTGGAAAATGTGTGTAAGGTAGGGGAGAACCCTAATTTTGTTTACAAGACAGGGGTTAACTTAAAAAACCTTTTTGAAAGGAGTAGTGACTGGTGTGTGGACCAAGGTACTAGAAGATGTATTAGATGTGGTTATTGTAAGTACATCATAGGGGTGGCAAATGTCACTTTGAACAATTACACAAAGAGTAGAATACAATTCAGAAAAGGTAACTGTATGACTGGGGGTATAGTATATTTAGCCTTATTTAAGGACTGCCTGGCATTTTATGTTGGAAAGTCTGAAGGGACACTAAAAAGCAGATTTATGAACACACAACATTAAAAAGAAAAATTTGAATAGTGCACTATATAGGCACCTGCATACGGAACCCAGTCATGTAGGGTTTCTTTTTGGGATTTTGGAACAGGTTTGTGTGGACCCCAGAGGGGGAGATTGGGAGAATTGGTTAGGCTGCAGGGAAACCTTTTGGCAGTTGAAACTGAATGCATCCCAAACCCCAGGGCTAAACTACCATATATCCATTAAGACCTTTTTAAAGAAAAAAGTGAAAAATTGTAATAAATTACATTTTTATACATCTTTTGTGGTTTATGTTGTGAAAAGCTTTTTATGCTTAACAACGTATGATTAAATATTTGTAATAAATTTATAACATGTCACTTAATGTATAGGGATGATTGTAAAATGTACTTTTGATTACACCTACCTGTGGGTTGTTGTGTAACATTTCTTATGTTTTTAGAGTGTCTCTTTAAAATTTTTGGCGCCTTTTTTATGAATGGGAGTATTTATAGACCTGATTTTATGCTTGCATTTACACTTGAAAAAGCCCTGTATTGTTGTCAGGGTGAAAGCGGTTGTGGTAAATTTTTTAAAAATTCACCTTTCTACTGGCTGTCACCTGCTGCTGCCTGGACCATTTGTTTGATTATCAGAATCCAAAACTAAGCAGGTTGTACAACAAAAGAAAAAAAATCATAGCTAATATTAGGAAGTTTGACACCAAACACTCTTATCAAACAAAACAGACATCCAGGAGGATTAATTAAGTTCAACAAAACAAATTTTGAGGTAAAGATAGCATCCCAGGCCAAGAACAACTATAAGGCCTTCTTCATCTATCTCCAAAACCTCAAAGGCAGCACACAGCAGTATACCAGATTGCTGGTAAATGAAGCAATGTTCACAAAACAGGGACATACAGCAAATCTTCTGGCTGACAAATTTAGCTGCAACTTTACCTCCCTCTCACCCCTGCCACCCTCCAGGAAATACCATCTAACATAATAATATCCCAGGATGTCTCCTAAATATCCTGAAATATAACATATCATGGTTGAGTCACTATTCAACCATAGCCTCTGAACAGACTTCATGCCACATGAATGTAGGACCACAACAATCATCCTTCTGCACAATGGCTGGCCATTGATGGATCCTGCAAACTACAGACTGATTAGTCTGATGCGTCTCATATGCAGAAGTCATAAAACAATTATCATGGAAATGATTAACCATGACATAGGAAACCTTCAGACACTGGATCCAACCCAGTTTAGTTTTGTCAAAAGCAGGTCATGCCTACTATACCTGGTGAACTTCTTTGAGGAGGTCACTAAGGCAATTGATGAAGGCAAAATGGTGCATACTACCTAAATTGACCTAGCTTAGGCATTTGGTACACTACCCCACTTGGACATTGTAAACAAACTCATGGAATTAGTCATAAACCACTCTGTAACCCACTGGATAGCCATCAGGCTCACACAGAGGACCCAAGAAGTTAGGACTGGAAAGACCACTTCCAGAAAGAAGCTGGTTACCAGTGGAGTCCCCCAGGGTTCTGTGCTGGGTATGCTCCTCTTTGACATATATTTCTTGAATGTCAAGGCCAAGTCAAGGGCCTCTGGCTTAACAAATTTGCAGATGATTGCAAGCTGGGAACATTAATAGAAATCCCCCAAGGCATTAACATTTTACAGTAAGGTCTAACACAGACAAATGACTGGTGCCAAAGTCACAGCTTAAAACTCAAAGCTAAGAAATGCATAATAGTACCTTTTGGAAAGTTGGCCACCCTGGGAAACTACCTCATCAATAAAAAAAACCTAGACACACTAGTCAGGGATTTAGGGACTCATGTAGATAGTTATCTGGCTTTTGACCAGGTGTCCAAAGTATCAGGAAAATCATTCTGTGCCATTAAAGTTATAAATAAGGGCATGGCATCTAGGTCCAGAAAAGTCATTGTGTCAACATACTCAGAACTCATCCGACCCATCACTGAGTATAATGCTCCTTTCAGTATATACCTAACCAGGCACATGTAACAACTGGAACGTCCATAAAAGTGCCTCACAAAATGAATTCAGGGCATAAGTTCAATGTCCTATGCAGATCAATTCAAAGCCCTATCCCTATAGTCTGTTTTGTACAGACTACTGACAGGTGATTTATGCCTGGCATAGAAGGCATCCCTGGATCCTACACTGATTATCTTTTTGCATATCTGTAAAATGAATGGCATCAGATGTGGTAGATCCAAAGATTTAAACTTTGCTTGTAATTTAAATATGACACATTGGAGAGACTGGTATGCATATCAGAGAATTCTCATTCTCTGGAATAGGCATCTGATCCATGTAAAGCAGAGCCCTTCCCTGACCCAATTCAAGTGTAACCTGGACCAGTGGATGAAAAATTGGAAATTCACCTCTGATCTGACATCTATCTTTCTGATGGACAGAGGTAACAGTAAAATCATACCCTAACATGCACCTCTTAAAACAATCATTAAGGCATAGTAGCTTGTGGAATATATTTGGGTTGCATGACTAGGCTTAGAAAGGCCCCAGTGGTCATTACTCTAATATATAGCTACGTACCTATGATGCTATGAAGGTTCATAGCAAAAAACAGCAAAGGCCACAACACAACAATGTTCAAAAAACACCAAATGAAGAAGCAGTCAAAACGTGAGATGAAAGAGAAAATTCCTTTAATCCATTTAATACATCCATCCTGGTACCTCGGCAATTCGCCTTCAGTGGAACAAATAACCAAGTGAACACATTCTCTTTTTATATACTCATCAATTAATCCATTAATTATTTCATTGCGTCATTAACCCTATTAATACTTACACTTCAAATACCCGTCAAATACAATCAACAGAGCACTTTGTATAGAACAATACATGTTTTTTACATACTCTTATAAACTACTTAAAACTGAACTGTATAGAAGACTGTACAAAATTATGCTAAATACATATTAATTCATTTAAATTTAATAAATTATTTAACACATTATATAACATTGATTTCACTAAATATTAAATTATGCATAATAATTAAATAAATAAATGCATAAAGCATTTAAATACATATAAATATAAATACATTCAGATTTCATTATGACTCAAAATATTTCACCACTACTGTATTTTATACTGCAAACCCACTCTCTAAATTTATTCCTCTAGGATATAATGTATGATACCCTAAAATCATTCTGTATTCTAACCTGCTTAATGCAGTTTAAAAATTTTCTGCACAAAAAGGGGGTCTTGCCAATACACTAAATGAAAAACCCTCTATATTACCATTATGTGTATTAATGAAATAAGAGGCTACTGGACTTTTCATATTTCCCCTCCTAATGTCCCCTAAATGCTCTAAAATATGCACTTAAACCTTCCTGGTGGTCTGTCCGATATACCATAAAGGAGTGATGCAATCACAGCCCAAAATGTATACCACCCCAGATGACAAACAATCAAACTTCTCAAATGCTAAATATTTCTTACCGTTTATTTTCATCCCATGCATATTTTTTACCCTATCACAAACCAAACACCGGCCACAACAATGCATGCCAACATTCACATCAATAGAATGTTCCAGTTTTCTGTTCAACAATTCTTTTAAATTATAGTACCTACTGTATGAAAATGTGATGTGCCTAGGAAATAGATGACCAACATTTAGGTCATCACACACAACATGCCACAATTCTTTAAGAATTTTTTCAACCACAGTTGAAAAATCAGAAAATCTGGACACAAAAAATATATTTTCTTGTGTAGACGCGACCAACGAATGACAATGGTCACTATGATACACACCCCTTCCTGAGGTTTTGATTCTACATAACCTAATACCTAAAAGTGCAGTACTTTCCTACCCTCTAGATATAAGTCTAGTAGAGATTTCATCACAGGCTTCTTCCCATAAGTCTGGGTCTGAGGTATTTCTTAAAATTCTCCTAAATTCCCCTTCAGGTAATGCCTTAATCAAATGGGGTGGATGCATACTGCTTGCATGCAAAAAGTTGTTCACCGCTGTTGGTTTCCTAAAGGGTTTATGTTGTATCAAATTATCCTTCCCTACATAAAATTCTACATCCAAAAATGATATATTGCACAAAGAACTTTGTGCAGTAAATCTTAACCCATGTGTGCTGTCATTCAGATGTTTCATGAATTGCTCAAACAAGGACACCTCACCCCTACAAACAAAAATGAGATCATCAATGTAACGTCTATAAAAGACAACACTATTCACGAAAAATTACTTTGAAACATGAATTCTTTTTCAAATTCACCCATGTATATTACTGCATATGTTATGAAGGTTCCTCTACTATTACAAGCAGGAACCAGGATAAACTAGAAAAAATATCTGCATATATGTTATATATGTTATTTATATTCATTGTTGTTCCAAGACCACTTGAGTCTCATGACTGTGTACTATGTCTGGCTGCACCTTTTTTCTCCAGGAAGGCCATCAAGTCAGTACCAGAGTAAATCCCTTCTCATCATCTAAGATATTTTTGAAAGAAAATAGTGAGTTGCACTGTTTAACATGTGGGGGAAGTTTATTTCAGACATTAATTGTTATAAACTGGAAGCTATGTGCAAAATTGACTAGCCTATTCCTTCTGTAATGATATTACTTCTGCAGATACCTTGCACATTTTTGATTGTATAAAATTGTTCAACTGATATGATTACATCGGGTTCCTATCAGTTCGTTGAAACTTCACCAGTACGAACACCATATGTTGGAACTGTGAAGTTCAAAAACTGATTATCGCGAAGCCGAAGAACACTGAATTCTTTCCCAAGGAAAGAATTTGGTTGGCCATTTCTGCAGCTTTGCGATTTTCAGCACTGTGGTGGAAAGTTATGGGTCGGGTTCAGGCAAGTGTGCGATTGTGCGGACGTTAGGGTTAGGGCTCGGGTTAGGTGAGTTAGGGTTAGGGCGCGGGTGAGGTCGGTGTGCGATAGTGACAGACTTTAGGGCTAGGGCAGGATAGGTGAGTTAGGGTTAGGGCATGGGTCAGGTGAGTGTGCGTTAGTGATGGACCTTAGGGTTAAGGTTTGGATTAAGGTAAGTGGATAGATAGTAGTGTATGTACAGTTTAGTGTAGGGTTAGATGTAGGATTTTAAGTGCATCTGTGTGGATTTCTGTTTTTTGGTGTGCTTGTGTTGTGTGCGTGTTTCTTGGAACAGCGATTTTTTTCCCTGGGGAAAAAAAAAATCGCTGTTTTAAGCTTTCGATGGTTTTGCACTTCGAGGTTAGAAGTTTGAACATATGGTGTTCGTACTTCTACCTTTTCGTCGAAGTGATATAGACCCGATTACATCTATTAAGGTATCTTAAAAGATTTAAAATAGTAAATTATAACAGTGAATAATACAACAAACTCTCATAGCTATTACAGTAAAGCCTCAGTTAACCGGCACCCATGGGGATTGGTAGATGCCAGATAACTGTAGTTTGAGGTTGCTTGAGAGTTACTATTAAAATAGGCCTGGCTAATACTGTACCCTATACCATTTGTTTGGTTTGACTTGTTCTCAGGTTGGAGAGAGAGGGTAAATTTATTCCTATCTTCCTTTTTAAAACTCTAAAAATGTAAGGTATGTTTCTATTGGTGGGGGGGGGACAGAAAGTGCAGCACATGAAAATTGTACTGGATTTCTTTGATTTTTTTTGCTGGTTGCTTGAGAGTGCCATTTGCTTGAGCTCTGGTTAACTGAGAGTTTACTGTAGACATAATAATATATATGATGATAGGTTGATACTGATAATTACTATTTGAATTAAAGTTTTCATTGTCAAGTCCTGAGCAACAGGGGTGGTATGTCACATAACAAATGTCATTTATTGTATTAAGTCTTCCCACAACTCTTGGAGATTTTTGTCAAAGTTCTACCAGCTTAATAAACAGTATCCTCATTTTTGGTCTCAGCTGAATGATATTTGTATCCCTTAAGTGTCTGCATCTTTGAACACAGCAGTTTGCATTTTTAAGAGTGACTGGATGCAGCCTACGTATTATGCCTTTCTGGAACTTATCTTTCTGAGTGTTATGATTGAAATGAGAGATATGATATGTGTCTGCTTACTGAAAAAATGAATGCTTCATTTGTGCTGTATTCTTTTTCATTTCATTATTGTTTGAACATTTAATTTTCTGTTCTGATGTTCTTTGCCAGAGATGTTTTTGCACTGTTGTCTTATAAAGCAGGTAAGACAACATGTACAGCAGTTAACATTGCATCCTAATGGTGCTTTGATTTGTTAGTTCAGTTCCTATTTGGAGTACGTTATGTGCTGCCTATGGATATACTTTTAAAACTTGAAGTTTCATGTAATAAATAAAAACAATTTATTTTTTACATTTTTGCTGGGGGGCAAGCCCCCTACACCCCCACACCCCCTGCTAATTAAATATACCAACTCTGAGATTTTACTACAGTGAGGAAA
Organism: Protopterus annectens; assembly: GCF_019279795.1. Classification (NCBI taxonomy): domain Eukaryota; kingdom Metazoa; phylum Chordata; order Ceratodontiformes; family Protopteridae; genus Protopterus; species Protopterus annectens. The sequence goes on from NC_056735.1 coordinate 1,822,350,459, forward strand.
ACATCAAATCTCCCATTCCATGCTGTATATCGATCTCCATTTAAACTGTTAGAAGTTTCAAAACTTCAATCTTATGATCTCGACCATAAGATATTCAATGTTTTGAAACTTGGAGCTTTAAAATTAGACCCCAAGATTGCCAGCATCAAGTAAAGCTGTATAAATTGCTTAACCACCTTTGACACGATGCAGTAAACAATTTTCTGGAAAAAAATAATGTTTACAAAATTACTTGCCATTTTTTTTTTCTGTTTTTTAAATACACCACTTGTACTGTACTATTTGGTCTTGAAAATTATTGATACTATATTAGTTAGATTACATTGTAGCCTTGTGAATTTGGTGTAGGTTTTGGCTGAACAAAGTCCACTGGGTACAGTCAATTTGACCAGGTTATCCAACAGTAAATAAGTAATTAAGTAGGAGTTACCTACCTAAGTAGCTGTGAAAGGAGAAATAGTATAAAGCGGCTACTGAATAAGAGTAGTACAAATAGAACATTTATATAACGGTGCAAATACCTGTCCTGTTCATACATAGTGGTACATGGCTAAATCTGCTGGTGTGTAGTCATTATCACTTGAGGTAAAGTTTTGGTAACACACCATAACTCTCAGCTTCATGTGATCAAGAATCAAGGACCAGTCCAAAAATGAATGATGGGAAAAGGCTCAAAACCAATGATAATTCTTAGATACTGCCACAATTCACCTAAAAGGTTAGTAGAACAACAAGTTAAGTATGAAACTGTAATACTGGCATCGACTGTAATTCTCAGTGATTTACAAAAATAATTAAACATTTTATGACAGAGCAAAAATTTGAGCCAAATCAATAATATTCAGCAAGCCTGGGTATAGTTGAGAGTTACAGTCACAGCAGACCATTATTTTCAGCCACGTCAGAGTCTCATTTAACTTCAAATGGCACTGGATCCAAACCAGCAGATTCAGGCAAACAGCACATGTTGTAGCTTATAATGAGACTGGCTGGTGCTGCAATTGCATTTACAGAGTTTGTCATGGTCACAATCATAAAAAAAGTACATCCAGAGTCATTGGGACATTTAAATGTGCTTTTTTTTTTCTTTTTAACAAAAATAAGTGCTTCTTATAACATTGACTATTACATCAAGAACATTAGCTAACTAAAATACAGTAGAGCTTTTGTGCTGAAAATAGCAAAATAACTTTCAATAAATGTATGTTAACAACTCAGAAAGTAAAGTGGATGGCCACAAATAGGTCCCCTGGAGCCACGAGCTCCAAGCAGATGCCTGAGTCGCCCCTATTGTAATCTGGCATCGGCCTCATGATCTTTGAAGTTTTATATAGGAGGTGTCAGAAAAGTTAGCAGAAGGATTACTGGATTGTGATGGTCAAGCATTCATAGTGATGTCCCTTTTTGATCCTTTGAGGTCAGCTATTCCTAATTCACCAAGCAGTGGACTGTTCAAACACTAATAGGGAACATGAACTGGGCTTAAAACATAATGGGAGAAGCTAGTTTTACTCTACTGGTGATGTGTTGCTGCAGTAGTAATCCTACTCAGTGTAATAAGAGCCACTGTTTAGATAGCAGGTGTATGTATTTGGCTGAAGAGCCAGTGTGCAAAGCTACTATCTGTGGAATTATGACGGAATATCTGTAAGACATACTCCTGTCTAAATGTAATAATACCACAGCACTACAAACAATGGTTAGTCAAGGATATCTGGCCATGAATTTAGCAAGTAGCACCACTCATTACTGGGTCAGAGCATGGATGGAAGGTGTTGCCTCCAGTAGGGCACTGAACATTCAGGAAGAGCCATATCCTAAGTCCTTCACAGACTACCTGATTCTGAGTCATGGTTTCAAATATAGCATGGGAGAGAAAAGCTGTGATTTATTAAAAGTCAGTTCTTGAGAAAAGCTTTTGGGGATTATAATGGAGAGAGAATCATTAAGAAAAGAAGAGTAAGATTGTTCAAATTAAATTCATCCTCACACCTTGGTGAGTACTTTCATGTGACAAACCCTGTTTTCACAAAATCTCAGTGAGATGACAGTGATATATAGGCTGTCTTATACATCGTGTAGAAAGACAGGTTACAAATAAAAAAAGACTGGGAACAGAGGCCCAAAGACAAAAAAGTGCCCACTTTCACCCCGGGGATCACTTCTGAGGCACTGCTTGACAGGGGCACAGGAAAATAATTTTCTTAGGTGGCGAAAGCCAGGGAACCTTTTTGGCTAGGCTTATATAGGCCCCAGGGCCGATAACCTAGTACCTACCTATGAGCCTAAGTATTGGTGCCAGATATAGAAAAATGACATTGTAGTATCCTCAGGACAAGAAAACATTTCTATCACATTGATAGGCCATATTGCAAATGCCTAACTCTCTACTGTAGATGGAAGTAGCAGTCCACAAAAAAGCTTAAAATAATGATCAGCCCAGTAAGAGGCACAAAGTCAATAAAGTTGACTGATGAGGATAAAATAAAGACTGATTCATTTCTTTTATAAACAAACAGCAGTTTCAAGGATATTTGAAGATATCCATGTAAAGACATCCATGCATGGTACCCTTTAGAAAGAAAAGAATAACAATGGAAGAGTGTAATGTTTTGATACTCAATCAGTTTAGTGATGAGTAAAAGTGACAAACAGAAACTGAAGTTGTAGACCAGCTAAGAAATCAAGGGTTTAGTATAGAGACTCTGATACAGGCAATTTCCCAACATAATGCATCAACAAATCCTCAAAAAATGGTGTAAGGAGCATAACAGGATACTCTCATTATTTAAGATTTAGAATCAAGTTGAATTATAGAACTTTCTGTGGAAGACTGGATTGAAAGTTCAGTTAGGACTGTACAACAATGAAAAGAGCAGGAAACAAAGAGTAAAGAAGATACTCTCAGCCAAGAAGAGAATGTTTCAAGTAAAGATCTGCCTGATTTAATAGAAATGGAAAAGATATGTACTAAGACTGACAAAACAGAAAGTGGGTAAGACCCAGAGTTTTATAACTTTTTTCCCATCCTTTTGATCCAGTGATGGACTGAACAAAAGTTATGAGTTTGAAAGAAATTCAGTCTTATTTTTTTTCTTTCAAGGAGGAAATACATTTCATCCAAAACTTAATGTCCAAAACTGACAAAATAGTAGTTCACAATAAACTGAGAAATGTACCTGCCACCCTACCTCCAAAAAAGATTACCACATTCTGTGTATCCTCCTCTAGTATTAGATTGGAATGAAAATGAAAACACAAATGGTCACAGTAATGGAGACATATTTTTTCAAGTTGCTGCTGTCATACAGATCATACCTCCTCACCTCTCCCAACAAAAGACCAAAAACAGCCCCTGTTTGAGTCCCTCTCTGATGTCAAACTGGGACAAAACTGAAAAAACAAGTACAACATGACATATTTCAGCCCGGGGAGCATGTTGTGTCATCAAAAGTAATTTGGTGAATGCAAAAGCAGCGAATGCTTTTTGTCAAAATTACTTTTGTAGACAGTAGAGCTGGCCTTTTTCACCACTGTTGTGTGAACATGGAGTTGGTATATAGAAGTCCAGGGGTGCGGGGGGGGGGGGGGGCTTTCCTCCTTCCAAAAGCAAAATTGTTGACTTGTTTGTGGTCCCGCCCGGGAACAGTTTTAATTTTTTTCCATTTGCTGAAATTACCATATGTAAACAACATACCTGTTTGTCCTCCCCAAAAGATAGCCAACTGTTTACACATCTGAGATGTGATTATTAGGAAAGTGAAAAAATAATGACCACAGTAATGTTTCCAGCTTGTTATTCCCAGACAGTACACTGCTCCTGTACATGCTATAATACTCCTCTGTGCACATCTCTGAAGTTTGTGAAGAAAGTTGAAAAAAATAATGACTACATTGTCCACAGCTCTGCACAAGTGACAGTGACCTTTTGTGCACACCTCTGAGCATGGCCAGGTTTAGACTAGGTGTTGTTCAGATGAAAAACCACTATTCTGCCTGTGTCAAAATCTAGATATACAGCCTTGGGGTGTGGGCCACCTGGCCCCCAGAATCACTAAAGGCCTGAATGTTTTGTGATGCACTTTACTCATTATTTTTAATATACGACTGTTTAAACTGAACAAATGCCAAGAGGGTCAGTTGCTTTCATCTAGGCAACCCTTAATAAGGAGATATAGACACTTCTGTGTGCAATTCAGATGTCTAATTGTGATAAAGGAGGATGGCCATCTAATGTATTTCATCTTGCTTCACACAGTTGCTACATATTAAAGTATTCCAGGTTGCTTCACACAAAAAACATTAGTCATGCAAAACCATAATAATGAACAAGCAACAGCAAGCAGCTAGTTATTTTCATCTTCATATAACCCAGCACTTTTAGCTACTTTGTCTGGGGATATCTCAGATGTCCAGTTATGTAGTCTATCTTACTTCACCCACATGCATATAGGTTCATAGGTTCATACTAGGCTATCTGCCCTAGGGCATTTATAAGCCTAGCCAGAGTGTGTTTGGCTTTCACCAACCATTTTAAAATAATTGTGCTATGCCCTTTTTCGAGGTTAGTATACTGTGCCTCTGTCTAACAGTGGCACAAAAGTGATACCCAGGGTAAACCTACTATCTCCCATCCACTCATCAAGATTCCTCTTGAAGAGAGTCAATGAGGGACGCTGCCTAACCTGGACTGGGATTTTATTCCAGAGTGAAGGGAGCCTGTGGGTTATGAATCTGTCCCTCCAGCATGTCCTGTTTATTTCAGTGCTGAGGTTCAAGTCTCTCGAGCGCGTCGCTTGATGGGATTTGGATTTTCTGAGGTGCAGCATGTCCATTAATTCTGCGTTGGACATGGCTTTATACGTCAGGCACAGATCACCTCTGAGCAGGCGGTATGCCACTGAGTAGAGCTGGAGTTTCTTTAACCGGGCAGCATATGGCATCTGTTTGAGCCCTTTGATCCTCTTGGTGAGGTACTTTTGGGGTCTTTTCAGTTGCTGCAGGTGTCTGGTAAGGTACATCCCAAAAGGGGCATTGTACTCAATTATGGGCCTGATGAGGGATGAGTAAAGAGGCACGATGACCTCCCCTGATCTAGATGTGAATCCTTTCATGATTAGGTGGGCTATATAAAATGTTTTTCTAACCACTTTGGCCACGTGGTTGTCAAATGAGAGATTGCTATCAACTTGGGTCCCCAGGTCCCTAATTACTTCTTCTGTACTTAATGGATTACCACCTATGTGGTAATTTGTGGGCACTTTGTTTTTGCCAAAGGGGATAACTATACACTTTTTGGCGTTTAGCTTGAGGCCATGGCTCTGGCACCAGTTGTCTGTTTCTATGAGACCCTTTTGGAGGATGCTTGTGTGTTCTGTAGTGTCGATTATGGCACCCAGTTTGCAGTCATCTGCAAACTTGGTAAGCCACAGTCCTTCCGTGTTGGCCTGTACCTCCGAGAAATATATACCGAACAAGAGAGGTCCCAGGACTGAGCCTTGTGGGATGCCACTTGTAACTGGTTTGGAGTCTGATATGGCTCCAGCAATTCTAACCATGTGGGTTCTGTCCTTGAGCCAGTTTGCAACCCATTTAGTGACATAGGGGTTTATATTTAAGCTGGTGAGCTTATCTATAATGCCCAAGTGGGGTATTGTATCGAAGGCTTTTGCGAGGTCCAGGTAGGCTGTGTGGACCACCTTCCCCTCGTCAATGGCCTTAGTGACTGTTTCAAAGAAATCAACCAGGTTTAAGAGGCGGGATCTGCCCTTAACAAAGCCAGACTTGGTAGGATCCAGTGTCTGTAGGTCCCCAATATCTTTATTTATGAGGTCCATGATGATCCTTTCCATAGCTTTGCAGACCAAGCTAGTCAGGCTTATGGGGCGATAGTTTCCAGGATCCATTGAGGCACCACCTTTGTGGAGAGGGACCACTGTTGCTGTACGCCACTCTTTGGGTACATATCCTGTAGTAAGGCTGAGATTGAACAGTAGTTTTATGTTTAGGTTTAGCTCTTCTTGGAGTTCATGTAGGATGCAGCCCGGGACACCATCTGGTCCCACTGATGCTGTGTTTTTTGCTTTGGAGACGGCAGCTCTTACCTGAGCATCTGAGATGTCAGGGGGGCAACACTCTGCTGGGATAGATATTTGCCCTTTTGGTGTGGGGGGGAGACTTTTGCGCTGAACCTGTCAGCTAGGATGTTGGCAATGTCTGTGGGTTCGGTGTATTTTTTGTCACTTTGGACTAATTCTGAGCATATCTGGGAATTCCCACCCAGGTTCTTAACATAACTAAAGAAAGCCTTGTGATTATCCTTAGTGTCCTGTGCAATTTTTCTCTCGAAGCTGGCCTTAGACGATTTTATGAGTGCCCGTAGTTTTTTGCTAATACTGATCAGAGATGCCTTCCCTTTTTGGGGTTTTGCTCATGTAGTAGCTTCCTCCTTCTATTGTATAGTTTGTTTATGGCTGGGGTCCACCAGACAGGACGTCTGCCTTTGGAGGACTGGGACTTGGTTTTATTTGGGATTGCATGATCCATGCATTCCTGAAGGTGTTCATAGAATGCGTTTATAAAGGATTCTGCAGTCTGGGCCGTATTTTCCACAGGCCCGGGGGCTTTGAAGGATTCCACCTCGGTTTTGAGGAGTGTGAAATTTGCATTAGAGAAGTTTTTCACTGTGGTTTTCAGGGCAGGGGGTGGAGCCGGGATGTGAATAGCCAGTGAGATTAGTTTATGGTCTGATCTTACCAATGAGGGATACACTTCTGGTCTGGAGCATAGAGTCCCCATGTTGGTGATGATCAGGTCCAGTATGTTTTCCCCTCTTGTGGGAGTGGTAACAAGTTGTTCCATAGCATTTGAGTTTATAAATTCTAGGAACCTTTGGTCTAGGGTGTTGGAGCTAGAGTAATGCTCCCAGTCTATGTTTGGGTAGTTGAAGTTGCCCAATATAATGGTGTTTGGAGAGACCTTCATATTTTCCAGTGTCCTCAGGAAGGCCGAGTGGGGTTCCTGGGTTTGGGAGGGTAGTCTGTAGCAGGCTATAAACTGGAAGGCAGTTTTACCCACTGTTTGTTGCACATGGATAGTCTCTGATGCTTCGTGCTGTGCCACCAACCTGGAGGTGTGGGTATCTTTGACGAATATTAATACTCCCCCTCCTTTTGTGGTTCGGTCCAAGTTTTGGGGCCGAAAAGCATGGTATGAGGTATAACCTGGTAGTGCTGGGGTGCTCTCGGGAGCCTTGAACCAGGTTTCTGTTACTGCACAGATATCGATGTTCTGCATGCTAAGGAGAGTTTTGAGTGTGTGCATCTTGAGGTTTAGACTTCTGGCATTGAGTAGCATTACTCTTAGTTTCTTATCCCTTGTGATACCTATGGTGGTGGGTTTGTCTTTTGAGCCTTGCCTAAAAAAGGCACTATGGGGGTAGCAAGAGCCTTTGCCAATATCCGAAAGCCCAGGGGTGACAGCTGCAAGCCGTCCCTAGCGAAGCATCGTGGCTTGTCGAGCATGTCATCCCAGGCTGACAGGCATTGGATTCCCTTTGAATGACACCAATACTTAAGCCAGTTGTTGAAATTGATCATCTTGTCTTCATATTGTGGCATCATTCTTGGTGAGGGTAAGATACTACTCAAGGTCAGGGTCATACCGGCCTGGGCTACATGCTCAGAGAGCTCCTCTATGTCTCTTTTCATGTAGTCCAGGGAGGTACGTCTCAGGTCATTCACACCAGCATGGACAATGACTGAGTCATATTTGTACTTGCCTTGGAGTGACCTGAGTGCTTGTGTTATGTGGTGGATCCTAGCGCCCGACAGGCAGCTCACCGTGACCTTCTCCTTGTTCAGCCTGGTGAGCGGGATGTCAGTGTGCCTGACGATAGAGTCACCTATTACAAGTGTATCAGGTGTGTTGTTTAGCCTTAAGGGCTGTGACTGTTCGGCACACTGGCTTTTTGAGCTATGTGTTGTACGTGTTTTGTTTTAGTCCTTCAAAGACATATGGTGACCATTTAAACTGATCAAGCAACAAGAGAGACTACTTTCTACAGACAGCTTTCTGCCCGGCTTAGTAGTTAGTCCTAATTCTGTGTGCACTTTAGACATTTAATTGAAATAAAAAAGTTACAGCTATGTATTATATTTCATTTTTTTCTATAGAATCAGTACCACACATTAAAATAATCTACATTGCTTCACACAAATCAGTAATCCTCCATGGTCAGAATAATGAGCAAAGTGTAGCCATTAGCCATATTCTTCCACAGACAGTCCAGCATGTTTTATACTCTGATATTCACATAACAATGAGATTTGCATCAACAATCATTTTTGAGGAAAAACAAGTGTGTAACTCTAGTGTGTGGCATTTTTTGACTGAATGTAATCCTCATTGAGTTACCAGAAAACTTTAAAAAATGATGTAGAAACTGGCAAGAATATCAGATGAAATGTAGGCTGTTCTGCAAAATCATGTTCAGCTGAGAAATCTGTTGAGCTAGCTCCCAGTTCATAGGTTCATAGCAGGTTACTAGGCTAACAGCCATAGAGCCCTTACAAGTCTAGCCATATTTATCCCAAGTTGGTAAGTGAGTGATCTTAGCAGAGATGTAATGGTCTATTGTACTTAATACCAGCTTTCTCTGTCCAGGAGGGGCATAGGCACCACTCCAGGAGTGAATTTGCGGTCACACATCCATTAATCTATGTTGTGTTTGAAGAGAGTCAGGGAAGGGGCGCTTTTCATGTGAATTGGAAGCTTTTTCCAGAAAAGCAGCAGTTTTTGGGAGATGTACCTATCTTTTCAGCATGACCTGTTCATGTCAGAGATTAGGTTAAGATCCCTGGAGTGAGTGACCCTCTTGCAGTTTGATTTATGAATGTGTAGCATTTCCATCAGGGCTGGGTCAGAGACTGCCGTGTAAGACAGGCACAGGTCACTCCTTAGCAACCTATTGGAGACAGAATACATTGACAAGACTTTCAGTCTTTCCGAGTAAGATTTCTTTTGTGGATACTGTAATTTCTTTTAATAGCAGCCCCAAAATTATGCATAAGTTCTGTACTAATCTTCATTTTTTATTATACTGTTTTTTATGCACCTAGCTAACAAAACTACCCCTTGCTAACTAACTAGATCCACATTGCCTTCTGTCTACATAGATCCTTTGAGATTTAAGACTGTATCACACTGTGTATTAAATGCCCTAGAATTATAATGACCATTATTCTTAGCACCATCTGTGTTTCTGTTTCTTATCCACATCTACCTACATGAGGTGTTTTGTCTAATGCTGGTTGTTAATTTCCCTGCATTCTAATATCGTCCCTGAATTCATTTTGGTTATGCCTACAACAACGAAATACACATAAATTATCCTTCATTGAGTTAACATTCAGCTTTTCTTTTCAAAAATATTGACTCATGTTGTTATTTTCCACTCTGGAGGTAATGACTAGCTGATTTAATCACTGAGAAATGTAGACCAGTTCAGGAAGCAGATGAGAGTCTCTATGATTACACACTTGATGTAGTATTACAGAGTTTTCAATTTTCATATTACCTTACCTAACCCACACCCTCCACTCCTTTAATGTAGTCGGGCATTAAAACTATTTAAATGGAATGTGAGCCTTCCTCCACAGACAGCTTCATTCAGTATGCAGTCAACATTGCTTTGGCTGTAGACAATAAGAAATGATGTGTAGTCCTGAAGCTTATAGCAAAATGAACCAGTCAGTCTAGCTGGGCAGGATTTTATTTAAATAGCAAAAGTAGCTTAGTCATGAAGCTATTTTTCCTTATGGGGAAGTAATAGTTATCATTCAATTATACATCAAAAGTATAGTCAGGCATACTATGTATTTGAATAAATACATTTTTATAAACAGCTTTGAAAAACATTAGAGCTCACAGAGCCCAGGGCATCTAGACATAGTAGTTAGAGGCAGGAATACATTTGTAAAAAAATGTCTTGTTCGATTGTGCAGATTAAAAGTTGAAAATGAACTGTACATTTGGATAGATTAATACTTTGTTAGTTTCTGTGGGCGAAGCAACATTAGGAGGTTAGTGTAAAGCAGATATTTCTGGCTATAGGCTATATTCCTGTTACACTTCTAAGATAATTAGTAACTCATATCCTTTCTATCCATCATGTCCAACTGATTTTTCTTTATTTTCCTGTTTTTTTCCAACATGCTGATAGCCCATTTCCTTAAATACTGAAATGCAGTACTAGTTTAACTTACTGTTTTGGAATTCAAGATTTTTGATATTTAACCACACACTCATTGCTGATCTAATTTTTAACCGATCCAGCTGTTTAATGTCTCTAGGAGGAAAATGTAATGTCACTAAATACTTCCCTAAGTCATTAAAAAAAATTCAGCCTCTGCACTACTCAAGCATTAACATTTTCTTTAAATTTCTGACTTGAGAAGGAGACTTTTAATCTCAAAAATATTAAAATGCTCTTTCATAGACAACGCTCCAAATAAGACAGGCCATGAAGTAAAATGATTAATCTTTGAATATGTATAAGGAAGACATCCTAAATTGGGAGGAGGGTGGGTGTACCTATAATCCACCTCCTTGTCTTTTAATGGTCACTGCAGATGTAGACTGTGACACTTGCCGTCATTATCCCTCCTCTAACATGAATACTTAAGGACTTAAGACTGCTACAATAAAAAAAATGGAGTCTAAAAGTAAGAAAACAATTTATCTGCCTGGCTTGCATAGAACAGCAGGATATAGTTGGAGTAACATACTACATGCTCAAACCAAGTAACATCCCTTTTATAGCATTTGATCAACATTACTTTACCTTTCTGATACAAAGGCCTAGTTTACATATTGGCGGGGGGGGGGGGGGTTCTTATCCTTATCTCTAAGAAGCTGGAATGCTTACATATTGCCAAATTTCCATAGAGAGCAGGCCATGAATGTAACCTGGTAATCTGTGAAGGTGTATTAGGAGATCATTTTAGTAAGGATGGCTGTGGCCTTAAATCCATGGATCTATAGCTGGATTGCTATAAATCAAACAACAGTAAGCACACTCTGAACACTTTGAAGTGAAGATGGTAGTGTAAACCATCTGTAGTAATACTGAACAACTGATCCAGAAGAACATGAAATTCATTAAAATACGGATTTAACGTATCTTAGAATCATGCATCTCAACTGTCCAGATTTTCAGAGAATGTCCATATTTTTACCTCATATTTTTGATCTGTTCCTCATAAAATTTGGGGTTTTCTGCCAAATCACTGAAGATTGAAGTCACTAAATAATGGCATGGATTTGAGCTTCTGATTTCATATCCTTTAGAAAATGCATGCTAACACAATCATAAAAGCAGTATTTAAAATCTGTCCTTATTTTTGGGCCTTTGTCCCTCAATTATTTTAGGCTCTGTTTAGATTTCTTGCACTAAGAGGTTGAGAGGTATGCTTAGAGTGGGCTCTGCCCTCTGCACCATGTTAATGGAAATAATTATTCTGAGATATCTGTACCTTGGTGTGGAAAACAAAGGGCAGTCTGATACACATGGGAACCTGTAGTTAGACCAAAGACACTTTAACTGAAGGCCAGAACTCTGAATTAGAGCCATTGAAATTACTTTCAGTGATAATAGAGTCTTTTCTTTTCTCAACTGTTTTGCAACCTCTGAGTAGGTATATATAACTTTGTGGGGTGGGGTGTCCCTTGATATAGGAGGGTGCAGGGGTTTTCCCTTGCAGAAAGGCTTTGCTCCATGGTTTGGTGAAATTCAGTAGGAATGCTTTAAAACTATCAGCAAGAAGCCATACAGATATCCATGTGTTTTTGTCTGTGTGTGTATCTATTTATCTATATGTGAGTGTACGTGTTGGCATATGTGTGTGTGTGTGTGTGTGTGTGTGTGTGTGTGTGTGTGTGTGTGTGTGTGTGTGTGTGTGTGTGTGTGTTAGCATTAAGCATGTTAAGAACCTGATAAACTGTTATTGTGATAAAGCTAATGTTTATATATTATTGAACAGGTTTTCATGTTTCAAGAAATACCTTTTGAACTGAAATGTCTGTACCAAACTTTACAGCAAAAGAGAGCACACAACAGTAGAAACTAAGGATAAATACCTGCTTTAATGGCCTTAAAAGAGAATGTTATAGCCCAGAAAAACAGAGACTGTTGAATCTCATTAAACAGGAAGAATTTTACCAGAAATTAGGATTTTTGGTATTTGCAAGTTGGTGGATTTATCTCAAGGGAGAAAACAGAAGAGTAATATGAAGAGTAAATACAGACCCAAATGAATAATTGTTTTGATTTACCATGGACTGTTTATAAAGCCCTGGTGGTACAGCGGTAGCGTTGTTGCCTCACAGCAAGAGGTTCTCCTGTTCAATTCTTGGCTGGAGTGCCTTCTGTGTGGAGTCTGCATGTCCTCCCCGTGGACGAGTGGTCTCTGAAAGACATGTGTGAATGAGAGTGCCTTCACTGAAGGTTGGGTGTCGGGCTGGCAACTCAGCACCATAAAAATCAACTGCCAATCATTAGCGGACCAGAGCTCTGCTGTGGTGACCCCTAACCGGGAAAAGACAAACAACATTTACCATGGACTGTTTGAGTATTCTCCTGGATTTGGAAACCTGAATGACTTGTAAGAATTTCTGTTTTTGATAATAAGTGAAGTTTTTATTCTATCTGTCACTAAGTAAAATGCACTAAACTTGTGAAATCTGCCTCCAGTGTTTTTACTCACAATTATAGACACACACACACACACACACACACACACACACACACACACACACACACACACACACACACACACACACACACACTACAAGTAGTGTGTGTGACACCCTTATGATGATTTGAAATAAATAAGCAAAGAAAGTGAACTAATTTGAGTGATACTTAAATCCACAGAGACTGTTTTTGTCTGGTTTATACAGCTCTGTTTTACTGACTGGATTGCTATCTTGTTTTTTTTTTTTGTTAATTAATTCTGTATATCACTGGGCCAAAACAGTTTTCCTTGCCATTTTGGCTCACATGCAGACATGAAATACAGTGGACTACAAGCAGTAGCATCTGATTTTTCTGTCTTCTTAAAGCAGCTTAAAGTTTTGCAACCCTTCCACCTTTTGCCTATTGTGGTTTTAAAAGCCAGTGTCTCTGGCTTCTGCCCCTTATGGTAGTCTGACTACCAAAGTCCCTTTCTCCCCTATATGATGGTTGTTGTCAGTTATGTAAGCTAATTAAGTGCTTTTACCAGACATTGTTTTATATAGATCCATAATACTCGGGGCCCACTCAGCCAAACAGTTTTGCTCCTTAGTTAACCTCCCTTACTGCAAATCGTAATTTTCACAGAGCTCCTATCTGCTTAGCATCCTTGCCGCACTCTGAGAGGGTTCTAAATAAATCCTGTACCATCCTTGGCAGATAAAAGATTTATTTTACTGTTTTATACTTACTGTACTAGGGTGCTGTTGCTTTATTTTTTTTACTTTATCTGCTGATTTCTGCACTGTAAATGATTTTCAAGTGCCTGATATTGTGCTGTTGGCTGATTGCTTTGAAGTGCACTTTTGCGAAGCTTTACTGCCAGTATTACTGTGTAATTTCCTACTTTGTATTTGCTGTTGGTATTTAATTGCTGTATTTTCTAGGCTTTTGGCTTTGCTAAAGGGATTCTACAGTTTTCTGTGTTTTAAGTGCTTGTATAAGTCTGGCATGCTTGTGAGGCTGTTGGCCATTTCCCACAGAGCCCAGCAACTATTGATGTTGTCACCTGTGCCTCTGAAGTGATTTCCTTGCATCACGTGTCATCCAGGCAAACACTAAGTACTTGTATTTTAAAAATCACACTTCCAGAAGCTATTTTAGTGATCAGCTGCAGATTTCTTATTTTATTTGTACATTTATTTGCATTTAAGACTGAAACAACTGCATTTGCTCAAACTATCTTGCTGTTGTCTGAGTGACTTAATATCTTCTTGTCTAGCTAGTTTGTTAAAATTGTTTTGTGGCAGCATACACTCTCAAGCAATCGTTTTTGTGTTTTTACATTAGGTGGACTGGGATATTCCATCTAGTGGCAGAAAGTGGTGGTCCAGTCTGTCTGAGTTGGGAAATACATAAGAAAGCTGCAAGTGTAGTCATTTTATAGGCCAGAGGGCTCTGAAGCCAGTTTCCTGTGTTATAAGTACCTGTATAAATTTGGCACATTTGCGTATCTCTTAGTTCATTCCTGCAGAACTCAGTAATGTTTGGTGTCATGTGCCTCTGAAGTGATTTCCTTATATCACATGCCATCCAGGCAAAAGTTAAGTACTTGTATTTAAGAATTGCACTTTTGAGAAGCTATTTAAGTGATTAACTGCTGACTTCTTGTTTTATTTTTGCATTTATTTGCATTTAAGGCTGAAATTACTGCATTTGCTCAGCTGTCTTGCTGTTTTCTGATTGACTTGAAATCACCTTTCCTAGATAGTTTGCTAAAGTTGTTTTGTGGTAGCATATACTCACAAGTGATTTTTTTCTGTTTTATATTAAGAGGACTGGGATATTCCATCTAGTGGCAGTAGGTAGTTGCCTGGTCATTATGAGTTGTGAAATGTATGAGAAAGCTGTAAGTGGAGTTATTTTACTTGCCAGAGGGCGTAGAAGCCAATTTCCTATGTTTTAAGTGCCTGTATAAATTCATCCACAGTTAGTAGTGCTTTGTATAGATGCAGACATGGCGAAACCAAATTTCCCCTATAAAACTACCTCTAAAATGGTTCCAGTAACTCGGTGAGTATTGGGCAACTAGTTTGAGCATTGGGAAGCACAGAGCAGTCAGTTTGCAAGTCAAGTAGCATTGTCCCCTTGAATTTAATATTATATAGTCTAGTCTCTAGTCCCAAAAGTACCCTTATTCAGCCCACTATTAACCCCTCATACCCAATAAAGCACCTGACATTATGGATATCCACTTTCTCAATTTCTCCACAGCCAGTTTGGTGGATATGGGTTTCCTGAGACAATGTAACAGTTGTCTGCTGTTCACTGACAAGTATTTACTCCTCAAAGAAAATATGTACTAGACGTATATACACAATGTCACTGGAGGCAAAACTCTCACATACAAGCACTCAAAATAATAATCTGTCAGTAACACATGGTACATTCTGCCATACATTGTACTCACCCCACAGATAGACCTTCTTATGTAAAGGCACTTAAATGCAATTTTCCCAAACCCCAAAGAGCTCCCAGATATCCCACCTACAAAGATTATCCTCAGCAAACCCAAAAGCACTGCACATACAACCACACCCAGCTGAGCCTCAACTACCAAACCCATACATCAAGCCAATACAGGACTCTTGTCATAGATAGGGGACTCCATTATATGACATATTGATGTCCCACTCACCAGACTGAGTAAGGAGTAAATGACAGTCAGGTGCCTATCAGAGGCCACGATCCAGTAAGTTACACATGCATTCAAGTCATTGCACTAGAAGTACCAGTATGATTCAGGCATAGTCTATGTAGGTTTAAATGAACTGAGAAGTACCTCTCTACAGTATATGAAGAGAGCCATTGTAGAGCTCTTTGACTATGTGTCAAAAGCCAGTATGTGTCTAGCACTGAGCAGCATTCTACCTTCACCAAGGATGATACCACACTATGAATAGAAGATGACTGACTTTAATAATTGGCTTAGTTTCTGGTGTCATTCTAGGGAGATACAATATTTGTCAGTGTTGGAGGATGCGGTTAATAAACCATGTTGCTTTGCAAAGGATGGTCTGCACCTTTCTCCTGTACACTTTCAAATACTAGCCAAAACATTGTCCTCCCCCATTTTGCATTTTTTAGGCATTGCCACATTAACAAAACTTCCAACACAGCAAAATCTACCCAAGGAAATCAAAATGTATTACTGCTCAATGACAGGAGTGTAAACAATAAGTTTCACTCTCTCTGAGCTCTTTTCACCTGGGAGAATGCATATGTGCCTTTCCTAAGACATGGTTTAAAGCCACAGAGAGTACTCTGGCAGTGCAAGGCGTCAGTGCCTTCTACACACTTAAACCAACAACTGCACAGGCAGGAACTAAAGGTGGTGGTGTCTCGATCTATATCAGTAACAAACATACCTCTAGGTTGGTTAAATAGAATGACACACTGGCATTCCTTCACATCCAGATTATCTGGACAAAGTCCAGTACCATATTCTAGCAAGCTATAGGCCACGCTCTGGGTCCCAGGAGACCCATAGGTCATATTTAGACCTATTAAAGACACTGACCTTTCAATCAAATACAATACTCAGGTGGACTTTAATTATTCTTCTATAAACTGGGAATGATACATGACCCCAAATTTGCAGGCACTGAGATTTGTAGACTTTGTAAACACAAAGACCCCAGACCAGATAGTGCATACACCTACCAGAGGTACAAACATATTGGAATTGGTACTCAAAAACATGGGAGAATGCTGCACCCTCCCCCACCTCAGTGTTATTCCCTCCCTGGTAAGGTCAGACAACAAAGCAGTCTCCTTCAAAATAAAAATCAGGTCTGTAACCCCAGTAAACCCAGTCACAGTTAGGAACTACTCCAAGTCAAACTACATTTTATTAAGAGATAACCTGTCAAAATCTCAAGCCCCTCCAAACCCCAATAACACAGCAGCCCACGAAGAATTATTCACAGAAACTCTGTACAACCACGTCAGTAATTGCATAGAGATGACTGTGCCTATGAGACGAAATCCCCAAAATAACTTAAAAAACAAGCCACCCTGGTAGAATCCAAAACTAAACAGGTTGTACAACAAAATAAAAATAAATCATAGCTAAAATTAGGAAGTGTGACACCAAACATGTTTATCAAACTGAATAGACAACCAGGAGGATTTATTAAGTCCATCAAAATAGATTTTGAGGTAAAGATAGCATCCCAGGCCAAGGACAACTGTAAGGCCTTCTTCATCTATGTCCCAAACCTCAAAGGCAGCACACAACAGTGGACCAGACTGCTGGTAAATGAAGCAATGTTCACAAAACAAGGACATACAGCAAATCTTCTGGCTGATAAATTTAGCTCCAACATTAACTCCTTCTCACCCCCTCCAGGAAATACCATCTAACATAATAATATCCCAGGATGTCTCCTAAATATCCTGAAATATGACCTATCATGGTTGAGTCACTATTCAACCATAGCCTCTGAACAGGCTTCATGCCACATTAATGTAGGACCACAACAGTCATCCTTCTGCATAATGGCTGGCCATTGATGGAGCCTGAAAACTACACAGCCATTAGTCTGACACGTCTCATATGCAGAAGCCATAAAAACAATTATCATGGAAATGATTAACCATGACATAGGAAACCTTCAGACACTGGATCCAACCCCGTTTGATTTTGTCAAAGGCAGGTCATGCATACTAAACCTGGTGGACTTCTTTGAGAAGATCACTAAGGCAATTGATGAGGACAAAATGGTGAATACTGCCTACCTTGACCTAGCTTAGGCATTTGGTAAAATACCCCCCTTGGGCATTGTAAACAAACTCATGGAATTAGTCATAGACCACTCTGTAACTCACTGGATAGCCATCAGGCTCACACAGAGGACCCAGGAGGTTAGGACTGGAGAGACCACCTCCAGAAAGAGGTTAGTTACCAGTGGAGTCCCCCAGGGTTCTGTGCTGGGTATGCTCCTCTTTGACATCTATCTCTCGAATATCAAGGCCAATGTCAAGGGCCTCTGGCTTAACAAATTTGCAGATGATTGCAAGCTGGGAACAATCATAGAAATGCCCCAAGGCATTAACATTTTACAGGAAGGTCTAATACAGACAAATGACTGGTGCCAAAGTCACAGCTTAAAACTCAAAGCTAAGAAATGCATAATAGTACCTTTTGGGAAGTCGGCCACCCTGGGAAACTACCTCATCCATAAAAAAACCCTAAAAGTAGACACACTAGTCAGGGATTTAGGGACTCATGTAGATAGTTATCTGTCTTTTGACCATGTGTCCAAATTAGCTGGAAAATCATTCTGTGCCATTAAAGTTATAAGTAAGGACATGGCATCTAGGTCCAGAAAAGTCATTCCCCGGGATTCATGAAGCTTGTGCCAGGTGCAGGTGTAGCGTCGGCGTTCTAATACCAAATATGGCCGCCAAGCGATTCCGGTACGAGCTGTTTCCACGTGCACTACCAGCATATGCTATGTCCGCACAACTCATGAGCCTTGTATGCTAATTACCCCATGTACAGTAGTGTAGAATGTAAATGAAGGTATGCAGCGATTCAGGAAGTGGTGCAGGCATAGTGTAAGCAAGCAGAAATGTAAACCATAGAAAACAGTTTACATTTTTGTAAACATAAAATTGGAGCCATGACAGCCGACCAAACACATGTATTATAATGTTAATATATGCCAATGGCTAAATATATAGCCAGTGGCATAAAAAAAATGTACAAAATATAAAATTAACATTTAATATATATAGTCACACTATTGCGACGTGGAAGCGCAGGGCAGCGGTGCGCAAAGGGGATTTCAAGGAATATATAAAAATATAGAATAAAACTGCAATGAAACGCATATCATGATTTCCCCATAATAGTCAATGGCAGGCATGCTACACCATACTCATGGCGCAAGAGTTGCTAAGGGGCAGTGACAGTGTTATGCACAGTAGCTAGGAATTAGTAGGCAATGCCATGCAAATGAGAGGAGTAATAGTGAATCACAGATTTCCCACTGGTGAAAGGATGCACATCACAGTGTAGCATTATAATAACGAGGTGAGTCCTTGAGATAAAGATGACATCAAGAGAGGGGTGTGTCGCCATTGCTGTAAGCACATTGGAGCATTGCTAAACCGGTCTGCCTCTAGCTAGGCAAAGCTGCAGGATAGGGGTGTGTCGAGTTGCCCATAGCTATGCTTAGCTGAGAGTACACAAGGTAACCGAGTATGCATGTGAATGGAGAGTGTTCAGACCCAGGCTAACCTACCAGGGGCTACATGATCTGGAGATAGTAGAGCATTACAATTACGGTAAACGGTTATGCGCATCGTGCACTGCAGCTGAAACAGGAAGGATATAGGAAAGAAATAAGGAAATGCTGCAGCAGTGAAATTGGAGTACAAATGACTAAGTAACACCTAGGAGCCTACAGTGGGCCACTGACAACAGCTAACAAGGCTGCAAGCAGCTACCTGCAGAACTGGGAAGGGGAGGGGCTGTACTGCAAAGAAAACAGCAAAGTGTCAAAGCAGAATAACGGCGATATGCAGTATATCAGCTACAAGGCACATTTCGCCATGACTGGGTAGGAAAAGTACAAAACAAGAAAGACGGCAGGTGGATGCATGCCTGATAATGGGAGGGGATCCAGGTCTAAAAGTGAATTAAAGGGCAACAGAGTAATCAAGGCAGGCAAGCAGATCTCCACAGTAAAGGCCCCACACTTGCAGCACTCATTGCAAAACCCATAATTAAGACACGCAGCAGCTGGAATAGTTCATACACACCCACTTACATCAGCAGCATCCATAGCACAATACTATAAAGTGTGAAAGCACCTCACACACATTTGTGTATTCCCGTACACTCTGCACCAGTGATGTATACAGACGGGGAACTTTTATTATGTACATGTTAAGGGCTGCCATGGCTTTGATCCACCAGCATGTGTTTGAGACTGAAGGTGGTGTGGAGAATGATGCACATGACCACCACAGACACCAGAGGAGGAGGAGAGTGTTCAGACCCAGGCTAACCTACCAGGGGCTACATGATCTGGAGATAGTAGAGCATTACAAGGTGGACAGGGACACCCTACAGCAACTTGTGGAGCTGTGCTGGCCACGCCTCAGATCCAGAACAAACAGAGGGGAACCCATCACAGTGGATACGAAGATATGTGTAAGCCTGAGAATACTAGCTACAGGTAACTTTCAAAGACCAACTGGGGATATCATGGGGATCTCACAGGCATCAGCATCCAGGGTACTACACCAGTTCCTGGACGCCGTGTTATCACATGCCAATGAGCACATATACTTCCCCCAAAAGCAGGAGGAGTTGGCCAGCAATATGCGTCTCTCCCACCGTGTGGCAGAATACCCGGAGGTACTGGGTGCAATAGACTGCACGCACATACACATCAAGTCACCACCCAGTGAGCAGGGAAGGTGCTAAATAAACCACAAAGGATACACCTCCATCAACTGCCAGGTCATGTGCAATGCCCAGGGCATTATCATGGATGTGTGTGCTGGCAGCCCTGGAAGCTATCATGACTCCCACATCTGGCATGTCTCACAGCTGTATTGGTTATTTGCCAGGGGGGACATCCCAAATGGCCACCTGGTGGGGGATGCTGGCTATGCACTGGAACCATAGATGATGACTCCCTTCAGAAATGCACACACACCCATGCAGGAATGCCATAATGAGGCACATGCACAAACCAGAATCATCATAGAGCGTGTGTTTGGGATGCTGAAATCATGGATCCATTGCTTGGACATATCTGGTGGAGCTTTGCAGTACTCTCCAGGCACATGTGCTCAGATCTTCATAGTGCATGCCATGCTACACAGTTTGGTCCTGCGGAGACAGCTGCAGCAGGGACAGAATGGTGAAGGCCCTCACAGCCCACCACCATTGCCAAGGGCCCTAAAGGCACAGAGGTACTCAGACCACAAACACCCTGAGCCAGCCCCAGTAGGCAGACGGAGGAGTGTCCAGTATACCCATGCCTTGGCAAAGAGGGAATGTATAGCACACACACTGACAGTGTAGGCACCTAGGGACTGACACCTTTCTCTACCTGCACACACAGTAAAAATGGATGGCACACACACAAGACTACCTGTAAATTATCATGCATAGGCAGTCTACTGTGTGCATCCAACATAGGCAGCCCTCAACTATTGCACACACAACAGCCATTGGCACAAGGTAAGTCAACACCTGAACAGTAAATTAAGCTATCAGCATATGCAGATACTGTACATATAGATTCATAGGTAGGTACTTGGCCAACTGCCAGAGGCCATTCATAAGGCCAGCCAAAATGTGTCAGCATTTGCCACCCCATTGATTCATTAACTATCCCTCTGTGGAGCAGAGCCAATGGCAGGATCCCTGGGGTGCATCCACTGTTCCCCATCTACCCTTCAAGGTTTCCCTTGCAGACTGTTAGTGAGGGGTTATGTATAATGTAGTTAGGGATGTTGTTCCAAAGTATGGGGAGTGTCTGTGACAGGAAGCTGTCCCTCCAGCATCTTCCGGTTATTGTTGTGGCAAGGTCAGCTCACTACAGTGTATGGCTCACTGTGACATGGATTCCCATAGGCGGAGCATATCCATCAAGCCTGAGTTCGACATGGCTGTGTTGGTCAGTGGAGATCATCTCTGAGTAAATGAAATGCCACTGAGTAAAGCAGGAGTTTATTCAGTCCGGCTGCATAGGCCATATGTTTGGAGGCCAATATTCCCCTTGGTGAGGTACATTCGTGGAACCCCAGCTGTTGGACGTGTCCTCTGAGGTACATCCCACATGGGTTATTATACCCTATGATGGGACTGATGAGTAATGGGGCATTATAACCCCAGTATGTCTAGATGGGAATCCTTTAGTAGTCAGATGGCCTACATAGTAGGATGTCCAAACTACTGTGGAGATATGATTGTCACAGGGGTGATCACTATCTACCTTAGTCCCCAGATACCCCATTACCTCATCTGTATTAAAGTTGCTGCCGCTCATGTGTTAATATGTGGGTGCCAATTCCACAATGGAATGACCATGCAGTTAGTGGCACTTGGCTGGAGGCTGTCATTGGCACCCTGTGATGTTCTCTGTGAGGCCCCCTGAGGGATGTCCGTGTCAGCTGGACTATCAATCATGGCTCCCAGTTTGCAGTCATTGCCAAACATGGTCTGCCGTAGTCCACCTGTGTTGGCCTGTACATCTGAGATGTATATGCCAAACAGTAGGGCTCCCAGGACTGAGTCCTGTGGGACACCAGTCATGACTGTTCAAGAGTTGAACCTGCAGACCACTATTCGTACCATGTGGGTTCTGTGTGTAAGCCTGTTGGCAACCCAACCTGTGATGTATGGGTGAATGTACAGGCTGGTGTGTTTATCAATAATACCTGAGTGGGGCATTGTGTCAAAAGCCTTGGTGAGGTAGTATGTGTGAACCACCTCCCCTGTCGTCTAACATCTTGGTGACTGTATGTAAGACATCAAACAGGTTCAGTAGGCATGTACTGCACTCAACTAAGCTGACCTGGGTTGGGTCACATATTTGAAGGTTACCAATGTCATTGTTAATGAGTGCCATGAGGATGCAAACCATACCATTGCAGGCCAGGCTAGTTAGGCTTATGGGGTGGTAGTTACCATGATGAGTTGTGATTTCTCCGTGATGGAGTGGAATAACCATTGCTATGCGCCATTGTATGGGCATGTAGCCTGTGTAGAGGCAGGAATGCTTAATTAGGTGGGGGGCAGGTTGTCTTGTACAGTTTGCAAGATCCAGTCTGGGTCAACATCTGCCTCCATTGATGCTGTGTTCTGCTGTTAGAGAGGGCCATTTCCACCTGTGTGTCTCTGATGGTTAGGATACTGTACCTTTTGGGTAGTGTTGTGGGCTCTTTAGGGGGTGAAGTATGCACCGAATGTATCTGCAAGGATGTTGGTGATATCAATAGGGTCAGCATATTTTGTGCTATATTTCACTGGCACAGTGCAAATCTGTGTGTCACCATGTAGATCCTTGACATAGCCAAAGAAGGCTTTGTGGTTATCTTTCGAATCCTTGCTTATTCTCCTGCTGATGTTAGCCTTGGATGATGTCATGACGGACCTACGTATCATATTAATAGTGGTCACGGATGTCTGCCCTTCATGGGATTTGCTGTGTGTCTGGAACACTGTCCTACGTCTGTAGTATAGTCTGTTTATTGCAGAGGTCCACCAGACTGGTATCCTTGTCTAGGAGGAGTGAGTCTTGGTTTACCAGCGATGGCATGATCCATACATCTGTGTAGGTGCTTATAGACTGCATTTGTAAATCTGTCTGTATCTTGAGCAGTGTTTCTCCTTAGCGTGGGAGCTGTGAAACCCCCCACTCCTGTCACTAGTAGTGTAAATTTAGCTGTAGGAAAGGTATACACTGTGGTATCCGTGGGTGGGGGAGATGCTAGGGTGTGGAAACAGTGAATAGTTCATGGTCAGCTCTAACCAGTGACCGGTTAACCTCCACTGTGGTGCATGTGTTGCCCATGTTGGTGATGACCACATCTAGTAGTTTCCACCCCACGTTAGGGAGGTTACCACCTGATACAGGGCATATAAGGTGATACATTCCAGAATGTGCTGGCCCTGGAAGTGAGTACTGGTGTATGTTTCCCAGTTAATGGTATGATAGTTGACATCGACCAATGCCAGGGTGTGCGTTAGGACTGTTGTGTTCTCCACTGTCTCCAGGTAGGTGGAGTGGAGGTCCTGGGTCATGGAGGGTGAACCGTAGCAGGCCACATTCCATATTGCAGTTGCGGCTGATATTAGCTGCACATGGATGATCACAGAAGTATCATGCTGCCCCACTAACCTGGAGGTGTAGCTATCCCTGATGAATATGGATACAGCCCCTCCATGTCTGTCAGTCCATGTTCTGTGGCTGAAATGTGTGGTATGGGTTGTAGTCTGGTAGTGCTGGTGTGCTCTCAGGAGCCTTAAGACAGATTTCAGTTAATGCACAGATGTTGATGTTGTCCATCCTGAGGAGTGCTGTGAGTGCATGCATGTTGTGATCACAACCCCTGGTGTTGAGTAGCATAAACCTCAGTGAATCTGCTATTGTGCTGTTTACGGAGCTGGTATTCACCTTTGAGACTCTCCTAAATAAGGCACCATGGGGGCGCCAATAGCCTTGGCCAGAATTCCAAAGCGTAAGGCTGACACATAGGCCGTTATGGTATCATTGCATGCATGTTCCCCATCTGTGCTTGTTTTTCATCTCCCCTGTAGGTAACCTATTGGTAAGCAATAGAAAGCCTTAAACTTATATAAGTCTTCTAGCTTCCACGATAGACTTTTGGAGTGACTAAGTATCAGTGTTCTGCATGTTTTTGCTGTACTCAACTGTTTCCTGACTAAATGGTGAGTTCACACTGTATATTGTGATCTGAATGTCTGTTTATTCACATATTATGGCTGTGATGGCCTGCACATTAGAGGTTCACAGATAGCTTACTATTTATCTGCCCAAGGGCAATTAGAAGCATAGCAACAGTGTATTGGCCTTCCCCGCACCACTGATGAAGTAACTGAGCCTCTGTCAAGCATAGCCAATGAAGCAATTCCAGGCAGAGTTGCTGGAAGCTGTTGAAGACTGGGGTTGTGGAGGGTGATAGGGGCACTTAGTGATCTAAAGAGGGCATGTTAATGTGGCAATTCAACACCATTCAATTCCCCCAACAGTCTTGCAGCTATCAAACTGGACAGGCTCCCCCACCCCCTGGCTGTATGGTTCTGGGACACATGATCACAGGGGTGTATAGTCTGTTACCCATTCACACAACAAGGTTTCCCTTGAAGTGTGTCAGTGAAGGGCTATGCCTAATGTAGTTAGGAATGTAATGTATTGTCTCATAGTACATTTGTTATATGTTGTTATGTCAAGAGTACGTGAAGCTCAGTGAGTTTGGGGGCTCCCGCCCTTTGCTTAGCCTAGCTTACACATAGAAATCATCTAAATAGGAAATAGGTGGAAGCAACATTAAAGTCAACAGTGTAATGGTTATAGCATCCACATAGTATCTGTGCATTCGAGGTTACAATCCAGATTAAGGCAGGGATGTTTATCGTGTGCAAAAGTATACCTTAACCACAGCTTGCATATATAGGTAGTAATCGTCTGTATAATAAACATTAGAATCACCCATATAAACCCATGTGTGCAGGAGAATGTAATGTCATGTCAGCATATAGTGAGATGTTACGTCACTGACAGGTATATATCCAGAGTAGTTAGTGGATGTGGCCATGTTTGCGTGCACAGGTTATACGTTACAACATTTGTTTAACTGTGTTTAATCGCTGCTATAATGTCACGCAAACACTTTTAAACATGCTTACAACTGCTTAAATGAGCCTTACTCTGCAGTAAAAAACATTCGTAAAACATCACAGGTGTCAAACCCTGGACCATGCACACTATAGTCACGGGACGTACAACTAAGCCATCCGAGGTGTACACATATTTCATGGTCCTGAGACTACACCTTATACCATATGCATTTCACTGTAATGATCACAAATGGGACAGTGACCTTGTGTACATATGTACAGTACATTGTAATGTACTGTAGTTTGTGAACCAACACATTCCAGTCTACAGATGTATTACTGTTACAAACTAATACGAAATATACCCACAGTAAAAAACAAATGGTGCTGGCAAGAGTTACCTCCAACAACAATGAAATGAACAGTAAAAAAACTAAGCAGGAGTTAGCAGCCATGGCTATGTAAAATAACAGCTTTACTAGTAAAAGAGGTGAGCACTTTCGTGGCACCAGCCACTTCATCAGACAATCAAAGAACAGTAAAACACAGCATTTATACCAAGCTTATCATTGCCATCAACTACCCAATTAATCCTTAAAACTATATACCTAGTATAAAAAGTTTTATACCTAGTGTGAACATTTTTAAAAGCTTAAAATTAAAAACAGCTTGACAATAGAAACAGCATATCACATCATACAACTTAATACATACAATATAAAAGTATAAAAAAGTATAAAAAGGTCGAAGGGGGGGTACTACCTACTATTTCTTTAAATCTCTGTTTAGAAGAATTGGTTTAATATTAATTTTGTCATTCAGGCCTACCCCAATGTTAGCAAATAGCCTTATAATCCATTCTAGTTCCCTAGTTTCTACTCTATTCCTAACATCTCTACCTCTATTGTCGGTATAGACTTTATCTATTACTAAAAATAAAAATGTGTGTGCCTCCTCATGGTCTCTTACATGCCTGGCTAAGGCAATTGTCGCTATTCCTCTGGTGATATCATATATATGCTCCCTCATCCGGTCTCTCAGCCTTTGCATTGTCATTCCAACATAATACATAAACATCCCAGAGTATATAAGCATGTATGAACACACTTCGTGACACAGAAACACTCCAAAGGAATTAGAGTGTACACAAAACACATGCAGCTCTGATATTATAACAATTAATATTAAACTAATTCACCATAGAAGGAGTGGTTGTTGTGTATGTGAAGATTGGGGTGGAGCAGGAATGATGGGTAATGCAATCATGCATCAAGGAGGGCCTGGGTCAGATGTCCAAAAAGTGAACTGGAGGAGCATACATGGAGTATGGGGACAATATAAAAAGGACACAAAGAAAGAACCTTACTCATTCATAATACACCCTGTCATGTCACATTGCAATACCTACTTTCACAAACATATGAACATTAACATGTATCAGACATATGTACACCAAATGATTGTCACATTTGTTTTCAGTAGTGAAGAATGTCTGTAGTACAATGTATATTCTAAACACCATAATATTCATGCATATCTCAGGTGCCTTAGTGGTAAGGTCTGTGACTGCGGTGTTCATGGTCCCGGGTTCAAGACCTGCAAGGGCTGTTAGGTTATTTTGAGGGCCAGAATAAGGGCTTTTGGATACAGGTGGAGTAAAGCACTCTTAAGCAGTTGTAAGTGGGTTTCCACGCGTTTGCGCGACGGTAAGCGGCACTGCAACACGGTAAACGGGGAAGCACTTCACACGTTTGACCTTTGCTTAACATCACGCAGACCAATGGCAAACCTGCTCACAACTGCGTAAATGTGTGTTATTCACACTTTCCCTACCAGTGCCTACTCTGAGAGATAAATTAATAACACCTTCCAGGAGTAGAACCCGTAACCATGTACTCCATCCTCAGATAAACCTAACACTAAGCTACCTGGGATGTACCTCTCCCAGCTGTGTATGCAGACAGGTTAAAACACAAAAGGGAGGAATGTGTTGAAATAGGACAACCTGCCATGTACCCAATTAAAGGTGTATGCTCATAGATATATATATATATATATATATATATATATATATACATATATATAGAGAGAGAGATACATAGACACATGTCGATATATATATATATAGATAGGTTAAAAACATCTATGGAGGTACAGATAAACATATGCAATAATGTATATATGTATATACATATACACAAATATGTATATACATATACACAAATATGTATATACATATATATATATATATATATATATATATATATATATATATACACACACACACACACATACATACATGTCTGTAGACAGCATCCGAAGTGGTCATATCTGAGTATAACATGGACCATAGCAATCACACATTCCGCCCCCCCCAACAATATGAACATAACATATGAAGTGTATATGCCAATACACTATTACAAATATATTGATAAAGTGACGAACCCGGTCACAATAAGAGCAACGCCTCTTACAAAATCAACTTTGCAATTTATTGTAGCAAAAAATAAAATTTATTTATTTGTTAATTTTTTGCTACAATAAATTGCAAAGTTGATTTTGTAAGAGGCGTTGCTCTTATTGTGACTGGGTTTGTCACTTTATCAGTTTATTTGGTTGGTGTTCTGTGGATTAGTTCACTATTACAAATATGTTCTATGGACACAGTCACCAACACAACTGCATTGACTACAAATATCCATGACATAATTACACAGACAGCTTTTATTTTGCAAATCTTTATTACATTCCGATGTATTGCCAAAAGGATTCAAGGACTAACAGTACCTGCATACTATACAGGAAGTATTTAATAGTGCCTTAATGAATCAGCCTGCAATTACCATAGTATTAGTCCACTAATGGATAGGTGTTCACATAGGGAAAGAACACCCACACACATACAGACGTTGTATAAAAGGGGTTTCTACACACCTGCATGTGCCATGTACACCCAACAACATCTACCCCACAACCGAAATAATTGCATCAATACATACTGTCATACCATAACCAATTATGCAACTGCTGTACAACATCTGCTAAAACCTTAACATACCTGGACACAGACACACTAACATGGCCCTATGTGAAATAGTTGCCGTTATACAATTGAGCAGCTGCTGATGTAACAGGGTTTGTATGAACTAATCCCGTTTCAGAGGGTTGAAAGGTTTGTACACCAGGAAGTTTTACCGAGTACTGATTATTAGCACAGTATGATACACAGTAACACCAAACTAAATATGTCTGGTAAGCACACTGTAAACCCCCTAACATTGTATGCATAGCTATGCAGCCTTGAGCTGGTCAAACAACCTGGCCAGACTAACACATATGCAGAAGTATTAGGTACAGACAAACCCTGCACAAGTAGCAATGTTCAGAAATATAACAGCAGTACTCACATTTAGACCAACTCCTCTAGGTATTACACACAATATATTACTGTTCATCTCAATACAGCTGTTGCAATAGATTGCAAACAAAACTTCCACGCTGTCTTCCTCACAAGTAAGGCAAAGGGACAATGCCCAAGTGGAGTACTCAGTTATACTCCACTGTAGCCATGGTATTGGCTAAGGCAGTAGCAGCACAGCTGTTGTGCATGTAATTAGCTACTTAGGAACACCAATTGACCACCGGGATAGCACATGTTACTGATCTGTAACTATAAAAGGCTGCTTTATCACACATACAAATCATCTGTATCTACCTGTAGGACAGTACAAAACACTGAAAGACAAACCAAAAACGAGTAGTACACTAGTTAATAACACCTCCGATTACTAAGACGGTATGTATAATATGTAGTATGTCTGTGTATGTAGTATCTGTACTGTAAGAATTACAGTGTCATCAGTGCATATAGTGGAAATAGATATCTTGCAGTGATGTATTGTTGAGCAGTAGTAATGCTTGTAGTATTCTATGTGTGTACTGCTGTAGGTCACACGACACACTCCACATACACCACAAGAGATGATATGGGCTTGGAACCCACCAATTCGCTTCCAGCCACTGTCAGTGTCAGGATTGGTCCAACAAGTATGTGCTATAACAGGGGATAGTATATGTTGATATATTGTAACAGTCGACATATGTATGGGTGTATAAGTAAGATGAACATGTTAAAGGTGGGCTTACTGTGCAAATATGGTGTGCATTGTGGGATATTGTGCCAATAACTGTGTAATGTACAGTATTCTAGGCAGATCTGTATTCTTTTCTATATAGCAGTTCTGTTATGTTATGCAAACAGTAGTTATATCTGTTGGCAATTACAATACTCAATGACAGGATACATAGCATTAGTATTCATCTGACAGGTTAGCAGCATGATAGCAAAGATAATTGGAAGAGCTAGGTAACTATCCATGCACATAACACATGTAATATCCACCTCTCTACTATCGTTTGCAAGCAATAATAGCTGTGCATGTGTACATGTTATGCAAATGTGTAGTGACCCTTGTTACAGGGCTGGGCCAAATGGCTATGTGCACACCTACATAGAGTGGATATTGAGAGTACAGATGGTTGAACTACCAGGTTTGTGTAGCCCAACCTCTCATTGCCAACCTAACAGCTGCCTGCACATACTGTATGTAAGGTATTGCACAGCACTGGTAATGAAACAGGTTGCATATCATCTTTAACTCCAGTGTATCATCGGCAGTAGGAGTGTAAGATGTAGGAGACAGCTGCCCATGTGTAATAGCTGCATCATAAGTGATGGCTCACACTATCTGATTATATCCTGATCATGTTGATAGTGGCATCAGAGCCTATTGATACATGACTCTGTTTGGGGAGTGGGTGTCTGTGGATATGTAAGTATATACCCATAGAAGGAAACAGACCTGTAGACACTTGCATCATCTGTAATCAAGTAACAGGATTTGATGTGCTCCTCAGAGGAGGTTTGCTGCTAAAGGTAGCTACAATGTTTCTGTAATAGCCAGTGTTGTCACATCCATAACACAAATATTTACATTAGAGCATCACTGTCTAAAACATCTTCATAGGCAATACGTAAACTAAATACAGTACTTGGTACTTGTAGTACTGACTGCTCATACAGGCATGTCCACTAGTCAGCTACTGGTGTTTCTTAATGTCAGCTTTGTGTATGTGGCCATCTTGGGGGAATGTAATCTCTATGCCATGTACACTGCCAGACCCACCTAACACCACGCCCCACACATTGTCTGGGATGCAGCTACAGGGGTAAGCTGGAAGGCAGCCCAGTCTATAGCCATGACTGGACTGGACAGTCATGAGGTGTAGGTTAACACATGCAGCTCATTAACACAACCAACACATACCCTTACCAGAACACAGTAAGGGCACCCACACACACTACCGGAAATCACACACATTCACAGATGCGTCTAAGTATCTGGCCAAACAAGTGACCCCCCCCCCAAGCAGGAAGAGACAGACACCGAAATACACAAACTGTAGGACATAGTTTGCATAACTGTGCCACACCTCTGAACACATGACCGGAAACATGCCCAACAGTACTCATTTGTGAATGCAAACTCTAGTACTATGTTACACACCGACCTATACGAGGGCATACATAATGTCAGCTGCTTGTCTGCCATGATTAGCCACATACTCATACACTCAGACAACCTTTTGAACTATACACATGGCTCTGGCATATTCCATGTTGTTGTGCAGGACCTGTGATGCAGTAGCCTGGACTGCATGGAAACACATGTAGGAACTGTCAGGTCTTGTAGCCCATGCAGGTATGTCCCAAGGCCTGGGTAGCATTCGGCCATTGGCCAGAATGATACTGCAGTACAGGGACAAAAGGATTGTATTCCACAATTGTCTAGTGTAGTGGTGCATGTCACAAGGTATCCAGTATCTGTCGTCCTGGGATAACATGGTTGACAGACCATGATGCTTTGCCAGACAGGGCCTACACCTGTCACCCCTGGGAATCTGGATACAGCCTAGGGCTCATGCTTCCTCTATAGTGCCTCCATCATGCACGGTTCAGGTGAGGGTCCACTGCTGTTACAGGGAAAGCCAAGCAATAAACTGTGGGTCTCGCTACACAATGATACATGTCAGAAACACTATACGGACACATATGTCAATCCCTAACATGGAGAACATATCTGTGCAGTGGCTGAGACATGTTTCAACTCTCCGGAGAGCACACCTGCATGACCATGTTATAACACATACCTCACCTTTTGCCCATTATCCTTTATTGGAACACATGGGCCACAGGTGTGTCCATATTCCTGAAGGATATGTACACCACCACGCTAATTACACTTGCATAACATCAAATGCATTATGCTGAGCAACTACCTTTGTACCACAGTGGAATTCAAAATGCACCTTGAGAAAGATCACCCACCAGGCCACGGACTTCCCAACTGTCATAATGTGCTGTAATGGGGAAGATTAGGTCTGAGACAGAACCATAATATTGGCTACTCTCAACTATTTCATTATGAACTGGGAAGACTCCTCATGTACCAACACCTGCGCTCAATGCATGTTGGATTCCATCGACCCCACTGACCTGGATCACAGTAGTCACACAAACAGGGCTAACAGTATGCTACACATAGTTAGTCTCCAATGCCAATGTTATGTTTCCTAAGAGCAGAGTGGTGAATGCTATGGCACCCATGCAGATGGACAATGCATGTGCAAATGCTGAATCCTACACAAATGAACCTTAAGCAGTCACATATGTGCAGTGATTGTGCCATTGAAACAGAACCAGGAGTCAACCCAACACAAACAAGTAGGCAAACTGGTGATACCATGCTTTAAACTGTACCACAGAATGTAGTAACTGTTGCAAGAGTGAACACACATGAGTGTAGGTGATCCCTGGTCAGCCTCAGTAAGATGCAGATACACCATATAAAACCACGCAAAGCTACCGTGAAACCAATCAGCCACATATTATGAGGCCAAGCACAGAGCAGTCTATAGCTGTGTCATTAATCGTAATGGCAATGACAAGACCTGCCGTGCTGCACAGCACTATGGCATGGGAAGTACTGCACCTACAGAAATAGCACCCATTCATCCAGATAGGGTCTTGGAGAACCTAAACCCACTCCCACCTCCCCCCACCCCCAACAGGTACACTTAGTAATATATCCATGTACACTACAGGGCCCCTGTACTAATGACTATGCAGGTACAAGCAGCACTCTCTAATGCCATACATACAGCTTTCATGGGACCTGTCAACATCCCATGGTGTATCATACACAAATGTAAGAACATTCATCTATCCACATATACATCATGTTCAATCATAGCTCCATGTCAGGCTGTATACATACTGAATTGTGCACAGCAACAGTTATCACACCCCACAAAGGGGGAGACACCATTGATAATGGGACATAGTGCACAACTACCCTGCTGAGTCTGGTCTGTACGGCCATGAACCATGGTCAATGTAATTGATGTACACGGTACAGATGTAGATGACATTAGGGTTGATTCACACTGCATATCATGACCTTGCCAGGTCATAGGACACCATCACCCATACTGTGTTCCAGCTACACTCAGAAAACTAGGTGTATATTCCTATGTCACAGGAGTGGTTGGCAACTGGACTGCTGGCAGAACCCACACTACAGAAGGTGTCTGACGAATACATGCACATCAAACCAGTGCCAGCCACAGTAATACAGGGGTCATTCCTGGTACTCCCCCACTTTGTTATCTATACCACATAGACTAACACAGAAGGCATCAGCCTATTGATGTCTGCAAATAACTATGAACTAGGAGCAATAGTCGACTCATTTTGTGCTGTGTTCAACATAAAGAAGGGCCTTAGTGTGTCAGATGTGTGGTGTGTGATGTATGGCCACAATCTGACAGCTAGGTATTGCATTGTCATCCCCTATGTTATAAACCCTGTACCCATTAACTACCACCTAGGCAACGGTCAACATAATGGCAACTGTGTGTATGGGATGCAGCTGGACAGTACCTCCCTTTGATAGTTACGTTACTGCAAAAGACAGGTAGTCATATGTGGCACCCCAATCATGACAGGGTGCCATCCAGGAATATAGAGATAACTGCTCAGCCATACTCAACACCCATGTGACCTATTATAGATCACATATTTCCTTTAAGGGTTATTGCCATGTGTAGCTGGCCTACACTGCCTTCACAATTCCTAGCTGTACTATGTAGCATGCAGACTACCCTGAATAAAGCCATGTCCAACCTAGAGGTGTTGGACATGCTACACTTAACACATCCTGATCCCAAATAAACACATACGTAATGGGCATCCACCTTTCTAGTACAAGAATCACAACATGCCTGACAGATCCCTGTCCCATACACTTAGTATACTCTAGCCATACTATGCATTCCTGTCCAGAGAAGCTGCACATCACCCCTCTTTGTGACATGGTGTGATGACCGCATGCCAAATATATCAGTAACCATGTGTATCAGTTCTGTGGCACTGCTTGAACTGGCCACTGGAAATTATGTGTCTGTTGCCTACAGCTAGGTAACCTGTCTGCCTAGGCTCATAAATGGCCCAGGGCATATTGCCTACTAGATCACTATGACCATACATGTCATAGTTGATATCCAACCCTGCAAAAACCATCAGGCTAGCTATTGTCCCATGTGTTACACATGTGCAACACAGGCAATACATGGCAGTATGCTACACAGCTGTACAGTGCAATGTAGATGTATATGGCAAAACACATACATGCTTGCAAGTCTGCAGAGTCACAGGTCATGTACCTAATGGCTATGTATGACTAGATATGTGGCATATACACAGCATTAAGATCGATTGCATTAATGTGAACACATCCAGGCATGTGCTGATAGGTAAAGACACCACTACAGGCAAACAGACATGCCCACATCAAGACAACATCCACATGGTGTATGAGCAATGTCATCACATGACACACGCATATATGGCGATAACATCAAATCACCAGTAGGTGTCAAATGTGTTTGACTTATACATGTCAGTGGTGTTAGTGTCATGTAGATCTACAAAGACGTATTTGTAATCTTAATAAATGTGATACACATGTATGTTCAGTTGTACTGTTGTACTTCTCTGTGAGATACTGTGACCTGTCTCCATCGTTATGTCTTCCAGATATACCACGTAGCAGACTGCCACCATACAGCTGCTTGGAGGATGAGGTCCTCATCCCATACCTCCTCTACAACTACATGCCGCTCTTCAGCCATGTTCTACAGGATGCACAGCAGCAGGATGCCCTGTGGGAGGAACTCTGCAGGGTAAATGATGTTGGCAGTCACAATTGCACCTATCAGCAGGTGCGCCGACACTGCACTGACCTGATAAGATGGGCAAAACAGTGTGCTAATGCAATCACCAGGGAACAAGCTGCAACAGGTGGGGGGCCACTCACTCAGCCCCCACTTACATGTACCGAGGAGCTACTGGCCAACCTGCGGACACCTGCAGACCTCCATCCACAAGCTTTAGCTGGTATTGTGGAGGTAGGTGTCTCTCAACCACTGAGCCTGGAGTTGCCTGGTAAGTCACTACTGTACATAAAACACAACCATATATCACATAGTTACATGTGTTACTGTACAATATATAATGTAACATCATATGCAAGGCATGTATGCACACATGCCACATACTATAGTCTGCTACTCTATGTATGCACAGATGTGCATACTCCATAGTATAGTGTATTGTACTGGCTTATGTGCTAACATAGACATTGCACCCTGTAGCTACCACACAGGTGTGGATAATGATCTTACTGCTGTGACACCCCTGTTTAGGTACCTCTGGCGTTTTGCAGTGACAGCAGCCTGTGTCAGGTGAGATTGTTATTATTTACCAGGCTTGATAATGCATGGAACATATTAATTGCATGCTATCTGCCATAACACACGTACACATAATGTATGGTGGTCCTGGTAATGGACACTGGTCAGACCTGCAATGCATCACACTGTTTACCTATGTGAAACAATTGAAGACTATATGAAACACCTACACTAAACCTTCTAAACAGTCATTGCCAGAGGTGTGGACAACAGTGAATACAATGCTGGAGGTGTGTTCCACTGTAGGGACAGGTACTACATATCAGCATTACACATGTTGGGAATACGAACAGTACTGTACAGAGAGCATATGTGTGCACACACACTAAATGTGTTGGAGCTCGAGTATGCCCGGCTCACAGGATACAACGTTGTGGAGTATACCCTTGCTATGAATGTCACACAATGTCATGTGCTATCAGACATGTCCATGGCATGTAGTGGGCTGACAGCAACACTGCTCAACTATCCTGCAAAACATGTCTCACATCCCATACATACCACCCTTTGTCTGCATAACCCTGTACTCAGTGGAGCATATGACATCTATGGGTGTATGTCATATGGGATAATACTGACATGTGAAATAAGATGGCCATCACAACCATTGGACTGAACATGTGTACACATGGCCATGGAGGATGGCCAGAGACATGAAGCAAAACACATAGTAGAAGTGATGTACATGTGTGTACACCCTGTTGTACATTGGCTCGACACAATACAACTATGGCCTTTGTGTAATGTTGATATTGCAGATATGAAACACTAAACATCATACAGGCCTGTGCACAACTTGTGTAGGCATAACATGAAACCACCACATAACATGTCTTAAACATCTGGAGTGCGTCACGACATGGAAGCATTCACCTATACAGTATCCAAATACATACATGTATTGCACAACATACACATACATAAAAGAATAACAGAGGAGTGCACCATGCGCTGCGTAGTCAAGACACTTCAAAAAACGTCCATAAAATCCAATGTTTAATGCTGTAAAACAGACCAAGAAAAGAGACTGCAGTAGTGTAAGCGCTTTCACGTTTGAATCAATGCTTCATCAGACATCAAAAAAAGCAGTCAAAGCATATGTAATTAAATACAGGAGATGACATCACTGCCAAATCAGAAACAACAAATCAAATCAAAATCCACTTGCCTTCCTTCTCCTGTGAAATTCCTGATATTACCCAGTCTGCCATTTTTCATAACCAGTTCCAAGACCCTAAATCTGAAGGTATGTGAGGATCCATGTTCAATAACATGTTGTGCCAGAGCGGTAGTGGTGTTACTTCTCTCAATGGCATAGATGTGCTCCCTTATACGCTCTCGTAAAGACCTGTTGGTCTTGCCAACATAAAATAGCTTACAATGTTGACACTCTGCAACATATATAGCATTAACAGATTTACAGTCTGCATAATGTTTGAAAACATAAACACGTCCAGTTACAGGATGTGTAAAACTTCTAGAAACAGCTATATACTTGCATTGATTACAAGAACAGCACGGAAAGGTACCATGTCTTTCAGATTGTCTAGTGCTCTCATGTTCCCTATCATAGCATAAAAGCCTATTGAGTGGATTTTGAAACTTCAAGCCCATAGATATGGGCTTAATGACAGGGTCACTCTCAAACCTTTTTTAGCCAGTAGACCATTGAGGCATTAATTCTTTTATGACTAGTTTTTATTGTTATTAGTTACTTTCAGCAACTATAATTGTGTTATTTATTAGTTTTATTTTTTGTAATTACACACATCTGATAATTTTCTTAGGTTCATCACATGTGTATTTTTGACATTTTGTCCTATAAGTGTTTTTTAATGCATATCTTAGGGTTTTATCCATCCTTTGAATTAATTTATAGCAATGGTGTTCTGCTATATAGCTATTTTGATTTGTTGTTTCTGATTTGGCAGTGATGTCATCTCCTGTATTTAATCACATATGCTTTGACTGCTTTTTTTGATGTCTGATGAAGCGTTGATTCAAACGTGAAAGCGCTTACCCTACTGCAGTCTCTTTTCTTGGTCTGTTTTACAGCATTAAACATTGGATTTTATGGACGTTTTTTGAAGTGTCTTGACTACACAGCGCATGGTGCACTCCTCTGTTATTCTTTTATATTTGTGCCTTTTTGAACTGAGGGTGCTTAACCTTGCAAGTATTGGTTATTAACATACACATACAACCACATCAAGCCACAGATACAGTACATTCACCTTGCTGGTGTCAGATATCACTGTCATGCCTGCTCTTCATGTGTGTGAGGTACACAGATGGCATGTGAGACATAGAGTACTTGTAAGTTAGCCATGTGTGGGCATAGTTGCCAGGTATCAGTAATATGGTTGCAGATGTGCAGAGGTGTCATCCGTATACCCTTCTGTGACCTGTGTCAGACATTCCACATTAGGGTTTATTGTGTATACACCTCAGTGACGTGGGTCACATTCCACATTAGATATGTATTGTATGTGAACATAGTCATGGCTATGAACTGTGTCAGTAGCTCACAGCAATTGTGAAGCCACATGATGCCCTGCAATGGCTATGCACATCAGCTCAATGTGCAGTATGTCCCTGCATATTTGTAGGGTGGACAGACAACATTGCATCAGCTGAAGGCCCATGTTAGTATAACACATCCCTGCATTGGGACACCATTACCGTACTGTAGATTGGAAAGGACACCATTGTGTTACACATGTATGCATGTCATTCAACACATCAGCAGAAGACATGTCATACTACATGTGATTGGCAAGGTCATACGCCACACAGCAGGCCGGTGTACTGTAAACCTGTGCTGGTCTGTGGCACCACTGCAAAGTAGGGACAGCCATGTCAAACATGTGTGTACAGCCACATGCACAATGTCTACACTCAGCTCAGGGGTAGGCGGAATAATGTTGAACAGACATGCACTGCTTTGGGGGAGATGTGCAAGCTAGGGCTTAGGCAAACATAGTATGCAGTCGACATACCCTACTGCTCATGTCCTCATACATAGGGGCGGTGGCCAACACAAAGCATCAGTGGCAGATATACAAAGGTCAGCAATGGTCTGTTAACATGTGGTGTATGTTGCACACACCATGGCAGTGCAGTGCAATCGTGCAAAGTGCATGCATTGTGTTGCAGGTATGGGGCATAGGCTACTAACACAAATGGTGCAATACAGGTATGTATGCTAACCACCACTATAATTATGTAAGGTGCATGCCATCTGCTGTAACACATGCATGCTGTTGTGTGCAACTCATGGATGTATGATAACTACCACTATAATTGCCGAAGCTGAAACTATAATTGTCTAAGCTGAATACCATCTGCCATATCACCTGCATGTAGCATGTGTGTCTGTGTGTGTCTGTGTGTCTGTCTGTCTGTGCCTCTGTCTGTCTCTGTCTGTGTGTCTGTGTGTGTGTCTGTGTGTCTGTGTGTGTCTCTGTCTGTCTGTGTGTGTGTGTCTCTGTCTGTCTGTGTGTGTCTGGTATAACTTGTAATGTACAGTTCTTGTCTTCCCCTCACAGGTGTTGATGTAGGTACTTTGCCCTCCTGCAGTCCACCTGATGTTAGTGTCCCTACAGACTCTAGCAGTGATGATGATAGTATGGTTGAGGCACAGGCAGGGTTGTCAGGGGCTAAATCTGTGCCATTGGTTGCCATTCCACATGTCTCCCCCTCATCCTCACACACAGTTCCCCTGTCTGCACATACCCCATCACCACTGGCCATAGAGGAAGGACAGTTGGCGGGTGGTAGCATGGAACAGGGAAGTGTGGTGACTATGGAAGGTGTGCCTGCACACCACGATCCCAGTCAACAGACTGATGATGTCCCACACAGGCATGTGCCCAGCGCTGCTTGTAGGAGGAACACTGGCCAACATGCCCCTGCAGGACTAAGCACATCAGCTGGAGTCACCAGATGCATGTTTTGGGCTGTAATGGAGGCTCAGGCACGTGCTGAATGGCACAACAGAGATGGTCTGAGGCTTCAGAGGGCTGCTGCCCATTCATTAACTGACAACATCCAGGCACTTGCAAATGCTCACCATCATCTTACAGATGTTTTGGATACATGAGTGGGTGACAAGGTGGGAGTCCTTGACCATGGCATGTCAATCATCGAGCGTGAAATGTCTGTGCTGGAACATCTGGTGGGAGTGAGGCATCAGGCACATGGACGTATGCCAGCTACATCATCTGTTGAAGGTCTACGTGAATGTGCTACTGCACATGCCCGCTCCCATAGTGGCGGTAGCAGCAGCAGTGCTGCTGGTGCTGTGCAGTCCACACCAGAACACAGCAGGCCATGTGCACATGGTCCTGGACGGTCCCAACAGGGAAACGATTCCAGTGGACGTGTCATCAGACAGTACCCAATCTGGACATCTGCCTGGTAGTGCCCGTGCAACCCCTGGCAGGCGCAGGTCAAGTGGCCATGGCTGGACACCATGAACTGTGACTCCTGCCTTGTACAGTCTGCAGCTGTCAATATTACCCCTGTGTAGGCCAGCTGCATGCCAGACCTGTGTGCATGCATACACACACACTGGAAACAAATGTAGAGTACCTCAACACACACATGCATAACATCCACACATGCCCATTGATATCACAGGCCCTAACACACATGCATGATGTCATCCAATGGCACAGCCTAGGCCTCTGGCAAACATTATCACCCTGTGCATATGATGATGCCTGTGCCGCATCCCTGTCATCCACACCATTGGTGCAGGGACATGTTCATATGGTCTGATGCACAGGGTCAACATACTAGGTAGACAGTTGTAAATTAATATTATTGAGCAGTGTTGACAGGCAGCAGACATACCATGTATTGCAGTTTTATAATGCATTTTGTACATCTGACAGCATGTATCATGTGTAACAACACTAACAGCATGTTGATCTTGACGTTCTGCCTTCCTCTTTCAGGTGTAGTTGCATGTGCCGGGGAATTTTGGTGTTTGCAGGAGTCCCATATGTACATGTTGACTACCCACAGGTCAGTATGACAATACCTGCATGCACTTTGTAGCTTCCACATCACAGTTATATTCTCCCATGTTTCAATTATGTTTACTGTTCTAATGATCCAACAGCATGATAGTTGTGTAGTAAGCTACTGTGTTCAGAGCCATCACACCCATAGTGGATGACATCACAGGTACAGTTACCTGGAGTGCGGAGTGGGTAAAAGAGTGGTATGCTGGATGACAAGGGTAAAGGCCAGTAGAAATAGTGGCTTCTCATTGGGAAGCAGTAATACCCACTGCCATGACAGCATGCAAACAGAGACACATACACACACTCAGGGATTCCAGACACAGTAACACACACTCTGACACACACACAGTTGCCAGTGTTTGGATGAGAACCCCTGCCTATGTGCATATCATCATTATAGTACTACACAATTACAAGACGCGCCACAGAGATTACATATGTACAGGTAGTTGGAATGGCCTAAGATCAAGGACATCGACAAGGATACTACAGTGCAGTGAGTGTATGTGGGGAGGGGGGGGTCCATCAGTAGGCTATGTAACAACAGGTCACACCCCAGGGCGTACATGTTAACAGGCAGTTAGTATGCCCGTCTACGATTGATGATATCAACAGGGATGCTAGACTGCTTTGAGTGGATGGGGAGAGGGGGCATTAACATTTCACTATGGTAAAATAAAGCCTCACTCCAGGAACCACACAGCCATACACACGGACAGCCATACACGCACACACACACACACACACACACACACACACACACACACACACACACACACCGGCATTCACAAAGATATACATCTATGTCACACACATACAGACACTTAACATGTGTGAGGTTTAACCACCTGCCTATGGCTTTCTTTCTACACTTCACTCTGTACTGGTGTCTACAACAGTGTTCAGGAGAGTGATAACATGTGGGATGTATTCCCAACCATACGTGACATATATGGACACACACCCACACATGCCAGTGCTGTGAATCAAACGCATGCTTATCTCATGATAGGTACTACAGTTGTACAGCACTATCACATCCGGTGCAATGCTTACTGACTCTTTCCTTTGCCAACTGTGCTGATATATGCATAATATATGCACAGGGGAGGTATTACTGTTACAGGTGTCATGGGGTTTGCCTTCAGTGTCACCCTTACAGCATTCTACATTGTCTGTCTTCCACTTCAATTAACAAAATCTGACCTTAGCAGGTACACAGGTTATTGTAGGACTGGTTGTAACACAGCAGTGAGCTGTCCGCAGTAATCATTCATCTGCAAAGAAGCCCCACCACTTAGTAGTCATATCCAAACATCTGTCCATACCTCATGTACGGCTTACTGTACTTAGAGCATATCACCATATACAGTTGGCAATGTTGAGGCTGTATTGCAACAGCATGATGTACTAAGACAACAGTCACCTTCAGACATCAGACACTGCACACACATGGAATCTACACAAACAGCAATACATGTACACATATGCGGTCTACATCAATACGTGCACTAGCAGGTTAAGAGGATACATTCCACACCTTCCCCATGCCATATGTGAAACATAGCCGAGCATTACACCATAATGGATGTTGTATTCATGTACAGGTAGGACACCACCACTTTCACTGAGTAGCCAAGTATAGCCAAGCACATATCAGCATGACACACACAGCATTATTCCATGTCATGCTCCTACAAACTGTTACTTGACAGTGCTATGGTGAAGCCAGGGCAATGTAATGGTCAACAGTGAGCACATCATATTTGCCACACACACCTCAAGTGTACTGGAAGAGTGCCAGCAATGTGCTCTGTTAGAGCTAGGCAGTACACTCATTCAAG
Organism: Protopterus annectens; assembly: GCF_019279795.1. Lineage (NCBI taxonomy): Eukaryota > Metazoa > Chordata > Ceratodontiformes > Protopteridae > Protopterus > Protopterus annectens. The sequence goes on from NC_056735.1 coordinate 1,822,392,336, forward strand.
AATGTGTGAGGTCTTTGGCTTGTAAACATCTCTTCCCAGCATTTACTGGCTATTGTGGTACTAAGGCTAATGTCCAGACAGCACACAGCATGCATGGCTTGCAATTGTTGACATGGGGTATATGTAGGAGCTGTGGCCACACATGGCTGTACATGTCATGAACATATCACCTGTGACTACTCAGGAACATACAGTGCAGAGCTGGATTTCCCTGAGTCTGTCAATACAGGCCTTGTGTAGGTCCTATGGTCCTGTTATTTGGGTATGTTTTTAGGCATTGCATTAGGTGGACATGTCTAAAGACATACATGCCACATGGGGTGTTGTATGATATGATAGATGTCATGGGTGACCAGTAGAGAGGGGATATTACCTCTGTCAACATAGATATCGAACCTTATGTACTGTTAGCATGCTATCTGCCATGTGCATGTGTGTAATGACTGTAGCCACCTGTATGTAGAAAGGTAAATGAAAGCTATGGTAATGTAATATATGTTGTATGAGTGTGGGATGTACATATCCAGGGCAGGTACGGTTAGGTCATGTCCAACCATGAGGGTGTTGTTTACTGGTGTACAGCAGCAGTCGACCGTGTTAATGCTGACAACATCTGTGGGACCCTGGTATGTGTACAACTGAGCAGGTTACAAACAGTGGTATTATTGCATTGCGTAACACGTTATGCAGCTGTGTCTGTACATGGGTACATTGCACAGTTGATGTAGGCCTAGGAACAGTCCACCAATCGAGGGTTATCTGGTGGTCTACCATACTATGTCATACCACATATGGATGTGTGTTGGTAGTCTGGGAACAAGGTGGTGGATGTATATGAGGATACAACCTAGAATGCAGCATTTGCCACTGTCACCTGTACCTGACTCATATGTGATGCGTTATGTCGGAGTAGTGGTCTTTACATTTGAGTAGCCTTTATGAATATGTGTACACCACCACCTGGTATGGTCCATACCACTGTTATGGCCCACATGTCTCCATCTGAGTTATATGGTGGTAGTGCAATTGTGCACTACAGAGCCTTCAGCCAGGTGTTCCTCACTGCACAGATGTCAGTATTCCCCATTGTAGGTTCTACATTGAGCAAATGGATTACTAAAGTCACACATCTAGCATGGGTTAGCATAGGCATCCAGTGCAATTGTCATGTAGGTGTCAGGGTGTTACTTCTGTGTGTAGGACATTTGCCTTGGAATGTGGCTATATGGGTAAATGCGACCTAGGCATTATCCACACACACGTTTAACATGGATGCATTTACTCTGTGTTGAAGGCTCGTCATTCAGTCATGACAGCCCGGAATGACAGACACTGGACAACCTCATAATAACAGCAGGACATTGGCTCATTGTTTTGGTCTAGCAGTTGCCACCCATACCATGACATCACTGCACGTGGCATTAATGTGCTTGGTAGCAAATGCCCCATGTAAGGTGACGGATAGCAGCAGAACTTGTGTATATGACCAATGTGAGATATACTTAGGGTAGCAGTCCTGCTAATAATGACAACTACTACCACAGCCGGGAGAGGTCATCTTGTCACCTGCACCTCAGTATCATTACGCAAGGTGGCTCACACATTATGCTTGCACATGCCACTGTTCCATGTATAGTGCCACTGTCCACAACCTGCTATCAATGTATGCCTTTCAGGGCAGCAAGGTGTGTGACACATGCTGTAGGTAGCATCCACCTATGCAACCCAGGTAACCTATTGTCTGTCACGTCCACACATGCATGAATGTGTATACTTAATATATAGATATATATATATATATATATATATGTCAGTACTTCATGTACATGTATGCATGTGTATCACACAGCACAGACACAGATATATCATTTACAGGCCACATACAGGTATCAGTTAGTAAATCAGTATGATGTGCATATATACTGACAAGGTAAGATGTACCTAACTGTAAACCCATGTGTTTACAATAGGAGTCCATTACAATGTGTTCTGTACATGTAAGTGTTTGAGCATGCACACTGTGGCTTTCAGTGGTTAGAATCAGAGTGCATCCCAAACAGCCCTGTGCTACTAAGTGTATGAGCTTACCCACTGCCACCTTGTGTAATTTGAGTCAGTGCATCCAACAAGCCCTTTGTTACTAAGTGTATGAGCATGCCCAGTATAACCTTGTGTAGTTTTAGTAATAGTGCATCCCAAACGGCCCTGTGCTACTAAGTGTATGAGTATGCCCACTGTAACCCTGTATAGTGATAGTAGTTGTCCATTCTGCAGATGGCCATACTCCAGTTCAGGTTTCTGTTGTGCTACAACTCTACCTCTCAGGCCTACCTGTGGATGGTGTGTCTTGTTTGTGCATACAGGTTGTAATGGACACCTACTTTAAACACACAGGTCTACAGCTATGTACTTCATGACTTTCAGTCTCCCTGTTTTTGTCCTCAATTGTAGAAGGGTAGTCTGACTGCCTTGGGATGTGTAATCTCTGTGGCGCGTCTCATAACTGCATAGTACTGTAATAGTGATCCTTAGAGAGGCAGGAGTTCTGATCCCACCACTGGCAACTGTGTGTTTGAGTGTGTGACAGCAAATGCCTGAGTGTGTGTGTCAGCAAATGGCTGAGTGTGTTTGTGTGTGTGTGTGTGTGTGTGTGTCTCAGCAAATGCCTGAGTGTGTATGCCAGCATAGGCTGAGTGTGGTTGTGTGTGTGTATTTATGTCTGCATCCTGTCATGGCAGCGGGTTTTGCTGCATTCCAACGAGATACCTCCTTTTACACTGGCCTTTATCCTTGTCAACTGTTATACCTCTCTCTTCCCCCCTCCCCACTGCAAGCAATCGGTCCTGTGATGTCATCAAGCTCAGACATGGAATCCGTATGTGCAATTGTATGTGTTCTGTGGCACAAACCCCAACTGCATACCACTGTATTAGTTACCTTTACATAGGCAAGACATGTATGCACAATACTGGTAAGTGTGTGCGTGTTTGTGTGTGTGACTACCCTGTAGCCAGGCATACACATGTGTAATGTCTTTTAGCACATCATAGTAGTCATCTGTGGAGACCGGTGTCTGCAAAATATTACATAGTTAGGAATGGTAAAGAATACACAGTCAAGCACGACTACAGTTGTGTATGTTATTTCCCTGTGCCACTATCAAGCAGTGACACAGAAGTGGTCACTGGGGTGTAGGGCAATACCCATCATTCCTGCACCCTAACTTCACAATCCCCGGGGTAGATTACATTAGCCATCATTCCCCACCCCAAACTCCACATACACAACAACCATCCCTTCTCTGGTGAACTGCTTATGATTTAAATGTTATAACACAAGAGACGTCTCTGTACACGTCAGTTCCTTTGAAACCCTTCTGTGTCACAAAGGGCGTTCAGACATGTGTGTATATATATATATATATATATATATATATATATATATATATATATATATATATATGGCTATGGCTGTGTCTGTGCATATGCATATATATATGTGTGTGTGTGTAGACATCCCATAGGTGTATGTATGTATATATATATATATATATATATATATATATATATATATATATATATATATATATATATATGTAGGTATGACAGTTGTACAGATGTAGACTTGTCTTTGTTGTTTCACAGAGTACAGTACATTCAAGGGTACTGTACATATGTAAACAAAAGGACTGTCCTATTTGTTTTCAGTACTGTGGAATACCTGTAGTAGGATGTGCATTATAGACTCCATGCAACATGTGTACAACCCAGATGGCTTAGTGGTACATCCAGTGACCTCAGTGTGCATGGTCCAGGGTTCGAGACCTGCAAGCCTTGTTGATACTGTCAATTAGGACTGCATAAGACACTTTTAAGCAGGTGTAATTGTGTTTTTCTGACAGTAAGCAGCAGGTACACGCAGGTAACAGACATGTACAACCCACGGCACACTTGGAATGCCCTTCTTTGGCAATCCTGCTGATGTCACCCACCTATGTATACACCTCTGGGACTGCTGTAACCCAGTATTCTCCGTAGCGTATTGTTTTAGTGTGATAAACTATTTAGGTAGGGGTTCTATTCCAAGAGAGACCAACTGTGTGTGTGTGTGTGTGTGTGTGTGTGTGTGTGTGTGTGTGTGTGTGTGTGTGTCTCTGTCTGCCTGAGACAGGAACAATTCATTTTAGAGTATGCACACTCTTTACAGTTCACATGATCACCTTTGGCAATCCTGCTGATGTCACCCACCTAGACATACACCTGTGGGACTGCTGTAACCCAATAATCTTTGTAGCACATGCTTTAACTGTGTAATGCTGTAGTGTGATACACTAGTTAGGTAGGGGTTCTTTTTCAGGACATGGCAGGTGTGTGTGTGTGTTTGACTGTCAGAGCCTGTGTGGAGGTGGCTGTGAATGTTTAACCAGTGGACATGTTGGGGAGCAGATTTTGTAGTTTTCCTTTATGGTGTCTGTCTTATATGTCACAATGTCCACCTCACGAGGAGCAAAGATGTCAGTCAACCAAGGGACTGTGTTGGCAAGCCATACCCCTCCATCTGGCAAAAGGCCTGGTGAACAAAATATGCAACCCTACTATTATCCGGAATACGTCTTGAACCCATGTGTCATACACAAACACACGTGCCTAGAATATCCCGCTATGTGGCTAGTTCCCTGCACATTGATGGCAGATAGTAGGCATGGTGTGATTGCAGTGGGCTGCAGAGGGCACGGCACCCTGTACAGCAGTACTAGACACATAATTGCGGACAATGTGCCTTCACTATGTTCCCCACTGGATGGCTGCAACATATGTGGTGCCATCAAATGTGATCCACAGAGGCCATACAATGCTTTACACATGTGCCCTGTATGGACCGATGCCACTGACACCAGGGAATACCTGTATCATGCTATCAATGCAGGTGCAGGGTCAACCTGCTGACTGTAAGCAGGTTCTGCCACACCAGGCCAGTATTGGCATATCGGAGGATAGCGGTCTGTGTACACAACATGTGCCAGCCAAACCAGGTACACCTGTACAAGTCAATGTACATTATTGTGGGATATGCACATCCCAGGCAATGTCCATGTCAAGGACTATCAAACACAGACATGGCATGCATTGCAAAGCTATGGCCATACACAATTATAACCAGGATGTCAGGACAGTTCATACAATACCCATCTCTGTGGGACATTGCAGATACTACACCCCTGTACCACACTGCACACCATTGTTGGTTGGCGTGATGCCAAGGATTACCCCTCACCCAGCCTTGTACAGCCATCTTGCACAGCCAACCACTACACACCCATGAAGCAATGCACACATGCATGTCAGTACTGGCGCCTTGTGTCTGCATGTGGGTATGATGCTTCCAACCACAGTCACTCCCAGTATAACTCCCATTGGCATACCGACAGATGTCAAACACGTTCACATGCCCTAGACCATAGAACCTCCGGATATCTCCTGTGGTGAATGTAGTACATGTGCATTACTGCAGTGTGGCACACTAAGTGGTTTGGGAGTGTATTTGTGGGCCTGGCAAAGAGTGTCAATGTGAGTCCATTAGAGAGTGTGGCTGTGTTGACAATGACATCCGTTCATGTGGGCAGCTATGTGTGCTACAGCTAATGTCTGTCTACTATATCTCTGTTGCAGATGTCACATACCAACACACATATATGTTCTTACGGCACACCAACATGTCAGCTTTATGGCACATGGAATAACTGCATGCACTTGTAATAGTAATGACTAGTCTGTCAGGGGTTTGAACCCCTGTACTGGTAGGTGTGTGACAGACGATGCTTAGGTTTTAGTCTCCAAGCCTTCTCTGATGTACTTTGCCTCTGTCTGTCCCTCCCACACACTCTCTGGTGGAAGTGGAGGTGTAATGTGTATTGTAAGTGATGATCATGTTCGGGTTATGGCCTCTGCACCTATTGCAGTCCTCCTCTAGCTGATTGCATGTGGAACAGCTGCAATGATGTTCCCATAGCCATTCGCATGAAAAATACAGTACAATATCTAGGAACATCATGTTGGTGTTTGCCCATGACAGTCGCTGTGAGTGGTACCTGGATCTGGTGTTTGGTAAACGGCATCACAGATGATATCTGGATGTTCCTCAAACAACATACCCAGTAGGAAATAGCCTAAAGACAGGAGGATGATGTGCCAGACATGACTACAGCATGTAAGCGTAGCTATGCTTCATTGATACAACTGCCTGTTTAACAAGGTGGTGTGGTAATGGCTATTCTGCATGTTTTAAAACTGACAAGACAGTGCTCTGTTTGTGAGGGACCCCCATCTGTAGGATCATCTGTGGACTGGTCAGTGTGTGGAACCATTTGTTTCCTGTGTTACTCACTGAACATATACATCTGTGAACAGCAGGAGCATAGTGTGAGGATTGCAGCCAGTACATGGTGATAGTGATGAGTTACTCCCATCGCATCCCTGACTGGACATATGTCACGTGAAACAGTGGTGTGACAGACACTGTCTGGGGTTCTCAGTGACATGCCAATAATGGGCCACTGTTCATAGCTGCAGTCACAAATCTTCTACACGTTGTACAGATGTCATGCAGTATATATGCATGTGTTGTGCTCTCTCTGCAAATGTATACCATCTGTTGTGTTGGGTTGATGGTCATATCTATGCATGCTGTTGTAAGTAATCCTGAATGCTGTTGACTATTACTAAGCCATAAACTGCAACACCATAGGCTGTATGGGTTTGGAGGTCCCGGCAGAACCTCCTGTCCCACTTCAGCTGGCCATGGCACTGGGCACCAGCACATCTGGGGCCCAGCCTTGGACCTCCACCTCTGTTGGCTCTGCACCACCTTCTGGTGGTACTGCCACTGAGGATGGGGCTTGTCCCCCCTGGGAGCAAGTCAAGACAGGGACATGTCCGCTGTCGTACAGTCCTGGACGTGGTGTGTAGGGGGCTCAATAAGGGGTTTCGAGGCCAGATACACCAGCTCAAGGGCAGAGTGTCACATTTACAGGGTGAGGCTGCCCCTCCTAGACAGCTCCCAGCACTGCCACCTTTGCAGCTGTTTGGGTGCAGTGGTGGCTGCCCATGGATGGGGACCTCCATCCCACTGTTTCCATCTCGGGGCTTATGGGCTTGTGAATGCCGAACACCCCTCCTCATCCGAGGTGTATCCCCCCACATTTGTCATATACCAACGCTGTATGCTGTCCTGTCTGTCATCCTACCCTACCTATCCTCCATGAACATACCTACTCTCCTTCTCCCACATCTCACTCTCACCCTACGGAAACAAAAGGCCAATAGGTTCCTAGAACAACATTTCCCCCATACATAGCTGTCCATTTCACACACGTGTCCACTGGACATGTGTAACCCTTTTAATATGCATCACAACATACTCCTCACCCCTGTCTCTCAGGTGCATGATCCTAGTATGCACATGACTCCTAAATGTTCCAGGTATACGTGATGCGGATGACCCCATTGTGCACACAACACTACCAGTCCCTCTATGGTTACCCCATGTACCTTTATCATGATGATGATGCCACACACAGCACCTTGCAAGAGTACCATTCTCACATAATGATTGGACAGGAACTGCTGTGTTAATGTAAATAACATGCACAGAGTGATGTATATGGCCAATGCACATAAGTTTGCGTGTATGACTGACGCATGTCTGTCTGAGGGAGTCTTCATATTGCATAGGATTACACCACTACATAATAAAGGTGTTGCTGCTGTTTCCCTTTTCATTCCTTTGTAATGCTTTGTTGTCACATGGGATGTTCCTGATATATCTATATATATGTATGTATCTATATGTTGGACATAAACACTCACACATACATCTACATGATGGAATACATTTCCTATACTGTTGAATGACTGCACTGGATGATATGTTTGTGATAAAGCCCGATGTCTGTATATCTGTCATGGCTTAGTGGTAAATCACAATAGCTGTGTGTGCAGGGTCCTGGTTTCGAGCCTTGCAGAGGCTGTTTATTTTGTTACTGGGCAGACCAAGGCCATTGGATACGGTGCGATTAAGGCACATTAAAGCAGTTGTGAGCAGGTGTGTGTGGGTTTGCGCGGTGCTAAGCAATGCTAACCTCTGGTTACAGTTTCTTACACTCAGTTAGCCTCTACATTGCTTTACCAGTGTAATACTCGCATTCTGGCAGCCAAACAGGCTTACACCCACTTGCTCCTGCACTTGCAAATGCTCTGCATTTGTTGTTTGCATCTGACACTCACGCCCCTGCGTGGGAGTGAGGACTATGATATTACCTTGTGATGCCTATTACATCGGATTACATGCCTACAGTACCGGGAATGGCTGCCCATTAGGCGAGAGCATGCCATTCAACTGTACGGAATCCGCGGCCTGTCCAGAGTTTGATTCATATTATTGGTGTGTTCCTCTTACAATCTGCAACGGTCTGGCTAATACATGGGAACCGACACTCTTCAGTACAAACAAGTAATTGAGTTTTGGAACCCACATCCTTCAGCCAAGTCATGCTACTGCATACCTAATATTCTATCATCTTTCTAACATTGTCAGTGGAAAATGTGCTTTCTGTCCCTATCAGACCTCTCATACGATTGGGGAAATATACAAACTGAATCAGGGACACGGCCTAACAACATCAGGGACACATTTAAATTATTGGTGCTATTAACCTGACACATTGCCAGACTCTGAGCACATGAATTCATACACATTTTCTGAGGTAAATGATGTTGATAACTCTTAATTGTTGTTGTTATTCATTACATGTAATTCACCACCTTTCCTCCATATGTCACTAGTTTTAGTAGGGATTACGTGGGGCAGAGTTAGAAACCGAGTCGAAATCTGGGACGTCCCTGGAAATCAGGGACAGTTCAGAGGTATGGTCCCTATTTGTTCCCTCAATGGTTTATATCCTGTCCATTGGATGTGTTCTTAGGGGTTGAGAGGTATGGGTGCCAGCTATGCCTATTTCGGAATATTACTTACATCCCCAGGGCAGTCCTAATATGACTTTGCCAGCCAGCACCTGCATGCCTAGGCCCATAATTGCATACCCATAGTTCCCCCACCTGCCACTCCTCTACAGCACTCATCCTTACTGTGGGTGCAGGTGGGGTATAAACACACCACTACACACTGCCCACTCTCCCCGTGTTGGGACAGATTTCGTATGTTGTGTCGACCCATGGGTTATCAGACTTGCACCACCTACTGGTCTATGTACATCTACAGGCTGGTTTGATAAGTCATTACCGTGACTGCCTCCGATCATTAAATGTTGGTGTCCCACAAGAGACATCAATGTCTATGTTTCAGGATTAGACCTGGCAGGTCTCACCCACTGGTAGTATCCTGCCAGTGGTCTGGGAAGCAGTGGTGTGTTTACCTTTATTGTGTGTCTGTATGTCTCACTGGCCTAGCTGGGGGGGGGGGTGAAGGATTGATGCTATGTGTTACATGTTTGTTTATTGGACCCCTCACCCCCATATGCACGGCCTGTGAACATATGTTACTCGTAACTGCTGTTTCATATCCTAGCTATATACATGTGTATATTTACAGTCACATATATATATATATATATATATATATATATATATATATATATATATATATTTACATTACTATATACATATATATCTGTATATGTATGCATACATGTATATTTATATTTTGCTTATATATATATATATATATATAGATATATATATATATATATATATATACACATATATATATATATATATATATATATATATATATATATATATATATATATATATATATATCACAACATATGGGTCTATGGGTGTCTGCATATGTATATATTTATATGTGGGTATGTATCTGTATTCTGTCTTTGTATGTATACATGTGTACTACGGAGAGACAGAGGCTTATCTCTATGTCGCTATGAATAGATATGCACACACATACCTCTACATATATACGTCTACATCTGGTTATTCTGTTCCTTGCCATATAGATTACACTTTGCTGCAGTGGGTCTCGTAGTTGGTGTGGCTGCTCATTGGGCGACACCTCTGCCCAATGAACACATTCGCTTACATCCCTAGGGCTGTCCATATAGGCCCACATCAGCCAACACCTGCACACCTAGACTCATAAGTAGCTACCTATAGTTCCCCCACCTGCGCCTCCTCAGCAGCACCCATCCTTACTCTGGGTCCTGGTCTGTTCTAGACAAACCACTACACGCTGCCCACTCTCCACTTCACGGGACCCATTTCATACAATTGTCTCAGCCTATGGGTCATTAGGGTTTCCCACCCTTGTATTCCGAGTATGTATACACCACGGCCAGAATGGCCAGTCTATCACTTCTTTTGGTCTTGGCAATTTTTGGGGTGTCCCGCAAGGGACGCTCCAGTCTGTGTTCCAAGATTAGAATTCATGGGTGCACTGTGTACCCCCGCGGTTGTATTCTGCCTGTGGTCTGGGGAGCAGTGGGCTCTTTACATTGTTTGTGTGTATGTTTCCCGTGTCCGGCTGGGGGGGGTGGAAGGTCATACTACGTGTTTCATGTTTCTTGCTTGGGCTCCTCACTTCCATTGGCATAGCCTGTAAACATATATCATTCTTGTGTGCTGTTTCCTATCATAGCTGTATATCTGTGTATATCAATGCACACACACACACACACACACACACACACACACACACACACACACATATATATGTGTATATATATATATATATATATATATATATATATATATATATATATATATATATATACATATACACATATATACGTATATGTATATGTCTGCAACTCTCTCTCTCTCTCTCTATATATATATATATATATATATATGTCTATACAAATATGTATATATATATATATATATATATATATATATATATATATATATATATATATATGTGTGTGTGTGTGTGTGTGTGTATCTGTAAAGCAATACATACCCAGTGCAAACGCACTTACACATGCTTACTGGTGTTTATATATGCTTGACACGCTTACTAGTGCCTTATTCATTATGACACTTCACTCCAGTTATCTTGTAATTGATATTTTGCAGGTTATACAGCGGACAGATGTCGCAATATGTTCATGTACGGATTACCGATGGTAAATGGTATGTGATACAGTGGGATTCGGTACGGAATGTCTGTTCGTTAGGGGTTGCTCTAACCAATGCACTATTGCTGTGCTGCTTCATTTGCATATATACCCATGGCTCCTGGTTCCCCAAACACACACCCCAATGCCTCCCTAACACTGCTGTCATCCATTCTCCAGTCGGATTCGTGGTGTATCCACAGCACTACACATTGGCCACTCCCTACTTCTATAGACCCATCCCATCGGTTGACTCACTCCACGTATCCTCAGAACTCCCAAACGTTTAGTCCACAAACATTGGTGACGTGAGCGACCAAAAGAATACTATTTGCAATTTTTGGGTTGTCCCACATGGGACACGCATGTGTTTATGTCAAGATTAGACTCTATACTTCATTACATCCTTACTCCCATTAACATGACACTACAATTAATTAATATGTATGACTATGTGGTAATGCACACGTTACACATGAGAGCCTAATTATGTACGTGTTCGGTGTATTTCTTTTACATATAGACCAGTTTAGTAATTGGCGTTGCCGTAGCAGGCAGATCACAGGAATAATTCCATGTGTGTGGAAGTCCTCACACTTGATTATTGTCACAGCGCTGACTTTGGACATTGTACACACTTCTGCATTTTAGCAGTTTCATCCCGTCCCTCTTCTGCACAACCTGTTATTCTGTCTACTATCGAGGTTTGTAAGGGCACATTCATGTTATTTATGTCTGCAAGTGGAATGAATGTGTTACAGATAATGTACTTCTACATATTGATGTCTGCATGTGTGTATGCATATATACCTATAACGAACTCGCTGACCTCCACAGGGCAGTCCAGTTAGAACCAGCCCATCCAACTCTGGCATACCTGGCTCCATAATTTCATACCCATAGTTCCTCCACCCCACCCATGTTCAAAATACACGCATACCTTCCATTGTCCACTTGTTATCGCAGCCATGACACACTTCCACACATTGCCCTCTCCAGAGCGTTAGTGGCCCTACACGTATGTTGTCCCACCCCATGTATTCTCAGGCTCTCCCACCATTTAGTCCTTGAACATACCTGCCCTTGCTTGTGCAATGGTCGGAAGGCCAAATGGTCTATCAGTTTTTGGGTAGTCCCACCATGGACGACCCTCTGTGTGTAAAGTAGACTTAGCAAATCAACAATGTTACTCCCACTGGTAATATCCTGCCTGTGGTGTGAGTAGCAGTGCTTTGCTCACTCCTGCCCAGCTGGATATGACATACCCTGACAACTCTATATAATACTGGGGTTGCTGTTGATTCCCTTCTCATTCCTTTTGTATGCTTTATTGTTACGTCATTCTTTCTTCATATATATATATATATAAATATATATATTATATATTATATATCTGTATATACTTATATACATTTCCTGTGCTGGGCACTGCTTAGACCCATGCATGTGCACTCAGATTTGCTTACTGGTACCTATATGTGTTTACTGCTGCTTATTTGTGCTTACACCTGCTTACTAGTACCTTATTCATTATGACAGTGCCACTTTGCTTGAATGATATTTAAGTTAAATATCTCATGCGATACTCTTATGTTGGTTTTATGGCGAAACAACATTGATTCCACATGGCAAATAATTTGTGCTATTGTTGGGCTTGAACTGTGCATGCCTGTTTGTTGGGCGGATGCTCTAAACACTACACTATTGACAACTACGTTGATTCCGCATGTTTTTCTCTATTTGAATGAATATGATGTGTAAGCTACGCTCGGCGGAGGGCAGTGATGCACAGACATGCTGCGCTTTGCTTACACCTTCGATATTGCAGCATTCGAATGTATAATAGTGACACAGGGACAGGGAATCTAATTGTGAAAGTTCTAGGGACAGGGTTCAACATTCCACTATGTGCTTGTGTGTTTGCTAGTTCGAGTTTATTTCACTGTTCGTGGACACTCTTCTATGCTTAGCATACATTTCGGTATCCACGGACACTGAATTACTGACTTACTATTAGGGGCGGGCTCTACTAGTAGGCATAGTAGGTTTTGCACGTGTCGGGGCATGTTTACGCCTCTGTTGAGCACTTGTACATGCCCCCTGCACTCGCACACATTTCCTGTGCACGTCGAGGTTGCGTGGGCGTGTCCTCATACGTATTCATATGGCGCTGCTGCGCCATCTGTAGTGAGGACGCTCAGCGCAAGGCTAAAACCGTCCTTGCGCAAAGCTTCTTGAATCCCAGGGATTGTGTCAGCATAACTCAGAACTCATCCAACCATCACAAGGGATAATTGGCTAGGCTTAAAATGGCTCGCAAGGGCAGTTAGCTTAGTACTAAACTATGAACCTATGAACCATCACTGAGTATAATGCTCCCTTCGGTATATACCTTACCAGGCCATGCAACAACTGGAACGTTCATAGAAGTTCCTCACAAAATGAATTCAGGGCATAAGTCCAATGTCCTATGCAGATCAACTCAAAGCCCTATCCATATAGTCTGTTTTGTACAGACTACTGACAGGTGATTTATGCCTGGCACAGAAGGCATCCCTGGATCCTGCACTGATTATCTTTTTGCATATCTGTAGAATGAATGGCATCAGATGTGGTAGATCCAAAGATTTAAACTTTGCTTGTAATTTAAATATGACACATTGGAGAGATTGGTATGGATATCAGAGTATTCCCATTCTCTGGGATAGGCTTCCAATCCATGTGAAGCAGAGCCCTTCCCTGACCCAATTCAAGTGTAACCTGGACCAGTGGGTGGAAAATTGGAAATTCACCTCTGATCTGACACCTATGTCTCTGATGGACAGAGGTAATGGTTAAATCATGCCCTAACATACACCTCTTAAAACAACCTCTAAGGCAAAGTAGCTTGTGGGATATATTTGGGTTGCATGGCTATGCTTATAAAAGCCCCAGTGGCCGTTAGCCTAATATATAGCTATGAACACATGGAGCTATGAGTGTTCATATACTGTTACAAGCAGGAACCAGGATGAACTAGAAAAATATCTACATATGTGTTATATATATTATTTATATTCATTGCTGTTCCAAGACCACTTGAGTCTCATGACCATGTACTCCTTGCCAGTACCCCCTGTCTGGCTGCACCTTTTTTCCCCAGGAAGGCCATCAAGTCAGTACCAGAGTAAATCCCTTCTCATCATCTAAGATATTTTTGAAAGAAAATAGTGAGTTGCACTGTTTAACATGTAGGGGAAGTTTATTTCAGACATTAATTGTTATAAACTGGAAGCTATGTGCAAAATTGACTAGCCTATTCCTTCTGTAAGGATATTACTTCTGCAGATACCTTGCACATTTTTGATTGTATAAAATTGTCCAACTGCTATGATTACATCTATTAACTTATCTTAAAAGACTTAAAATAGTAAACGATAACTGAATAATACAACAGAATGAGATAGCTATTACAGTAAACTCTCAGTTAACTGGCACCCATGGAGATTGGTAGATGCCGGATAACTGTAGTTTCTGGTTGCTTGAGAGTTACTATTAAAATAGGCCTGACTAATACTGTACCCTATACTATTTGTTTGGTTTGACTTGTTCTCAGGTTGGAGAGAGAGGGTAAATTTATTCCTATCTTCCTTTTTAAAACTCTAAAAATGTAAGGCATGTTTCTGTGTGTGTGTGTGTGTGTGTGTGTGTGTGTGTGTGTGTGTGTGTGTGTGGGGGGGGGGGGTGCAGAAAGTGCAGCACAGGAAAATTGTACTGGATTTCTTTGATTTTTTTGTTTTTTTTGTTTTTTTTTGCCGGTTGCTTGAGTTCTGATTAACTGAGAGTTTACTGTAGAAATATTAGTATATATGATAACAGGTTGATACTGATAATTACTATTTGAATTAAAGTCTTCATTGTCAAGCCATGAACAAACAGAGGTGGTATATCCCATAACAAATGTCATTTATTGTATTAAGTCTTTAAAACTACTGTTGGAGATTTTTGTCAAAGTTCTACCAGCTTAATAAACAGTATCCTCATTTTTGATCTCAACTGAATGATATTTGTATCCCTTAAGTGTCTGTATCTTTGAACACAGCAGTTTGCATTTTAATCACAACTACACAGGTAAAAGCTGCACTTTCTAAAGCCAAAAACACAACATCCATGGGACCGGACAACATCCCAGGCTGCGTTTTACACGAACTTCAGATTGAACTGGCTCCCCACCTAAGACCCATGTTCAATTATAGCCTCAAGTCAGGCTTTGTGCCCACTGAATGGTGCAGAGCAACAGTTATCCCACTCCACAAAGGGGGAGGGAGCCACCACTGATCCCAGGAACTATCGCCCTATTAGCCTGATGAGCCTGGTCTGTAAGGCCATGAAACATATCATGGAACTCATAAACAAAGACATTGGTAACCTCCAGACTCTTAACCATGCCCAGTTCATGTTTGTGAAAGGCAGATCATGCCTCCTGAACCTGATTGACTTCTTTGAGGCAGTCACCAAAGCTGTAGACGAGGGTAAGGTGGTTCACACAGCCTATCTTGACCTCACCAAGGCTTTCGACACCATCCACCTTTCTGGAATTATAGTTAAACTCACTAAACTAGGTATAAATCCCTACATCACAAGATGGGTTGCCATCTGGCTCACTAACAGAACCCACACTGTAAAAGTTGCAGACTCCAAATTTGACTTCAAACCAGTGACAAGTGAAGTACCACAGGGTTCAGTCTGGGACCTCTCCTGTTTGGTATCTACTTCTCTGAAGTACAGGCTAACATAGAAGGCCTTTGGCTAATGTAATTCACAGATGACTGCAAACTAGGAGCCATAGTCGAGTCCCCAAATGATGTGGGCATCCTACAGAAGGGCCTCACTGAGACAGATGCCTGGTGTCAGAGCCATGGGCTCAAGCTCAATGCCAAAAAGTGCATTGTCATCCCCTTTGGTAAAAACTCTGTACCCATGAACTACCACATAGGTGGCAGTCTACTTAATGCCGAATATGTGATAAGAGACCTTGGGACCCAGGTGGACAGTAGTGTCTCCTTTGATAATCACATCACCTCAGTAGTCAGGAAATCCTTCTACGTGGCACACTTCATCACAAAAGGGTTCTCACCCAGGAAAAAAGAGGCCATTGTTCCCCTCTACTCGACACTCACTAGACCTAATATAGAGTACAACGCCACTTTTTGGAATGTACCTCACAAGACATCTGCAGCAGCTGGAAAGGCCACAGAAATATCTCATAAAGAGGATTACTGGCCTCAAACAGATGCCCTACACTGACTGTCTCAAATAACTTGGACATGCTACACCTAAAGAAATCCCAATCCCTCTGAGCTACATGCTCTAGGGATCTAAACCTTGTCACCACAATAAACAGGACATGCTGGAGGGATAGATTCCTGTCCCAGAGACTTCCCATACTCTGGAACAAGCTACCCATCTATGTCAAGCAAAATTCC
This sequence comes from Protopterus annectens, assembly GCF_019279795.1. NCBI lineage: Eukaryota > Metazoa > Chordata > Ceratodontiformes > Protopteridae > Protopterus > Protopterus annectens. Next base: position 1,822,408,950 of record NC_056735.1, read on the forward strand.
TCATTTGCACTCTTCAAGAAGAATCTTGATGAGTGGATGAGAAATAGGAAATACACCCCGGGGATCACTTCTTTGGCTCTGCTCGACAGGGGCACAGGAAAATAACTTTCTTGGGTGGCATAAGCCAGGGAACCATGTTGGCTAGGCTTACTTAGGCCCTTGGGCCGATAGCCTAGTACCTACCTATGAACCTATTAGAGTGTCTGAATACAGCCCACCTATTATGCCTTTCTGGAACTTATCTTTCTGAGTTTTATGATTGAAATGAGGGATGTGATATGTGTCTGCTTATAGGTGGAGCTACTCTGGGACCTTCATGCTTCAAACAGATTGAGATTGATTTCAATTCATTATGGAGCTTTGCTGTCCCTGTAGCCAGACTGTGCTACACTTTTTCATTTATTTTTATTGATTGTCACTGTACTTTTAAGTGTTTTTTATTAAATATTTTGAATTAAACACATTTATTGAAATAATGAATGCTTCAGTTGTGCTGCATTCTTTTTCATTTCATTATTGTTTCAACATTTAATTTTCTGTTCTGATGTTCTTTGCCAGAAATGTTTTTGCTTTGTTGTCTTATAAAGCAGGCAAGACAACATGTACAGCAGTTAACGTTGCATCCTAATGGTGCTTTGATTTGTTAGTTCAGTTCCTATTTGCAGTGCGTTATATGCTGCCTATGGATATACTTTTAAAGCTCGAAGATTCGTATAATAAATAAAAACACTTTATTTTTTACGTTTTTGCAGTGGGAAAGCCCCCTGCACTCCCCATACCCCCTGCTAATTAAATATACCAACTCTGAGATTTTACTACAACGAGGAAAACATTAAATTTCTTGTAATGTGCTGCACGGCGATCTCTGTTTAAACCGTTTGAAGTTTCAAAACTTTGATCTTATGGTCTCGACCATAAGATATTCAAAGTTTTGAAACTTTGAGCTTTAAAAGTAGACCTCTGCCTACATGTGTGGAAATCTTCCAAAATTGCCAGCATTAAGTAAACTGTATATATTACTTAACCATTTTTGACACGCAATAAACAATTTCCTGGAAAAAAATAATGTTTACAAAATTGCTTACCATTTTTTTCAATTTTTTAAATACACCACTTGTACTGTACTATTTGGTCTTGAAAATTATTGATACTATATTAGTTAGATTACATTGTAGCCTTGTGAATTTGGTGTAGGTTTTGGCTGAACAAAGTCCATTGGGTACAGTCAATTTGACCAGGTTATCCAACAGTAAATAAATAATTAAGTAGGGGAGTTACCTACCTAAGTAGCTGTGAAACGAGGTATAGTATAAAGCGGCTACTGAATAAGAGAAGTAGTACAAATAGAACATTTAAATAACGGTGTGCAAATACCTGTCCTGTTCATACATAGTGGTACATGGCTAAATCTGCTGGTGTGTAGTCATTATCACCTGAGGTAAAGTTTTGGTAACACACCATAACTCTCAGCTTCATGTGATCAAGAATCAAGGACCAGTCCAAAAATGAGAGATGGGGAAAGGCTCAAAACCAATGATAATTCTTAGATATTGCCACAATTCACCTAAAAGGTTAGTAGAACACCAGGTTAAGTATGAAACTCTAACACTGGCATCAACTGTAATCCTCAATGATTTACAAAAAAATTTAAACATTTTATGACAGACAGAGCAAAAATTTGAGCTAAATCAATAATATTCAGCAAGACTGGGTATAGTTGAGAGTTGCAGTCACAGCAGACCATTATTTTCAGCCACGTCAGAGTCTCATTTAACTTCAAATGGCACTAGATACAAACCAGCAGATTCAGGAAAACAGCACATGTTGTAGCTTTTAATGAGACTGGCTGGTGCTGCAATTGCATAAACAGAGTTTGTCATGGTCACAATCATAAAGAAGTGTGTGCAGAGTCATTGGTGCATTTAAATGTGCTTTTTTTCTTTTTAACAAAACTAAGTGCTTATTATAACATTGACTGTTACATCTAGCACATGAGTTAACTAAAATACAGTAGAGCTTTCGTGCTGAAAATAAAATAACTTTCAATAAATTTATGTTAACAACTCAGAAAGTAAAGTGGATGGCCACAAATAGGTACCCTGGAGCCGCAAGCCCCAAGCAGATGCCTGAGTCGCCCCTATTGTAATCTGCCATTGGCCTCATGATCTTTAAAGTTTTATACAGGAGGTATCAGAAAAGTTAACAGAAGGATTACTGGCTTGTGATGCCCAAGCATTCATAGTGATGTCCGTTTTTGATCCTTTGATGTCAGCTATTCCTAATTCACCAAGCAGTGGATTGCTCACACACTAACAGGGAACATGAACTGGGCTTAAAACATAATGGGAGAAGCTAGTTTTACTCTACTGGTGATGTGTTGCTGCAGTAGTAATCCTACTCAGTATAATAAGTGCCACTGTTTAGATAGCAGGTGTATGTATTTGGCTGAAGAGCCAGTGTGCAAAGCTACTATCTGTGGAATTATGACGGAATGTCTGTAAGACAGAATCCTAATTAAATGTAATAATACCACAGCACTACAAACAATGGTTAGTCAAGGATATCTGGCCATGAGTTTAGCAAGTAGCACCACTCATTACTGGGTCAGAGCATGGATGGAAAGTGTTGCCTCCAGTAGGGCACTGAACATTCAGGATGAGCCATATCCTAAGTCCTTCACAGGCTACCTGATTCTGAGTCACGGTTTCAAATATAGCATGGGAGAGAAAAGCTGTGATTTACTGAATGTCAGTTCTTGAGAAATGATTTTTGGGATCATAATTGAGAGATAGAATCATTAAGAAAAGAAGAGTAAGATTCCTCCAACTGAATTCATTCTCACACCTTAGTGAGTACTTTCATGGGACAGACCCTGTTTTCACAAAATCTCAGTGAGATGACAATGATATATAGGCTGTCTTATACATCGTGTAGAAAGACAGGTTACAAATAAAAAAAGACTGGGAGCAGAGGCCCAAAGATAAAAAGGCGCCTACTCTTGATCTAAATATTGGTGCCAGATATAGAAAAAAAATGACATTGTAGTATCCTCAGGACAAGAAAACATTTCTGTCACAGGGATAGTCCATATTGTGAATACCTATCTCTCTATTGTAGATGGAAGTAGTAGTCCACAAAAAGCGTAGAAAAATGATCAGCCCAGTAAGAGGCACAAAGTCAATAAAGTTGACTGATGAGGATAAAATAAAGAGATTCTGATTCATTTCTTTTATAAACAAACAGCAGTTTCAAGGATATTTGAAGATATCCATGTAAAGACATCCATATCTTGTACACTTTATAAAGAAAATAATAACAATGGAAGAGGGTAATGTTTTGATACTCAATCAGTTTAGTGATGAGTAAAAGTGACAAACAGAAACTGAAGTTGTAGACCAGCTAAGAAGTCAAGGGTTTAGTATGGAGACTTTAATACAACATAATGAGTCAAGAAATCCTCAAAAAATGGTGTAAGAAGCATAGCAAGATAATCTTATTAAAATTTAGAATCAAGTTGAATTATAGAACTTTCTGTTCAGTTAGGACTTTACAACAAGGAAAACAGCAGGAAACAAAGAGTAAAGAAGATACTCTCAGCCAAGAAGAGAATGTTTCAAGTAAAGATCTGCCTGATTTAATAGAAATGGAAAATATATATAGTAAGATTGCTGAGTGAGGAAGAAAACAGAAAGTGGGTAAGACCCAAAGTATTATAACTTTTTTCCCATCCTTTTGATCCAGTGATGGAATGAACAAAAGTTATGAGTTTGAAAGAAAGTCAGTCTTATTTTTTATTCTTTCAAGGAAGAAATACATTTCATCCAAAACTTAATGTTTAAAACTGACAAAATAGTAGTTCTTAACAAACTGAGAAATGTACCTGCCTCCCTATGCACAAAAAAGATGACCACATTCTGTGTATCCTCCTCTAGTGTTAGATTGGAATGAAAATGAAAACACAAATGGTCACAGTAATGGAGTCATATTTTTTCAAGTTGCTGCTGCCATACAGATCATGCCTCCTTACCTCTACCAACAAAAGACCAAAAACAGCCCCTGTTTGAGTCCCTCTCTGATGTCAGACTGGGACATAACTGAAAAAAACAAGTTCAACATGACATATTTCAACCTAGGGTGCATGTTGTCTCATCAAAAGTAATTTTGGTGAATGCAAAAGCAGTGAATGCTTTTTGCCAAAATTACTTTCGCAGACAGTAGAGCTGACCTCACTGTTGTATGAATGTGGAGTTGGTGTATAGAAGTCCAGGGGTATATGTGTGTGTGTGTGTGGGGGGGGGGGGGTTCCTCCTTCCAAAAACTAAATTGTTGACTTGTTTTCCAAAGTTGGTTTTGGGAACAGTTTTCATTTTTTCCCATTTGCTGAAATTATCATATGCAAACAACATGCCTGTTTGCCCTCCCCCAAAAGATAGACAACTGTTTACACATCTGATATTTGATTATTAGGAAAGTGAAAAAATAATGACCACAGTAATGATTCCAACTTATTTCCAGACAGTGTACTGCTCTTGTACATGCTATAGTACTCCTCTGTGCACATCTCTGAAGTTTGTCACAGCTCTGCACAAGTGACAATGACCTTTTGTGCACACCTCTGAGCATGGTCAGCTTTATACTAGGTGTTGTTCAGGTGAAAAGCCACTATTCTGCCTGTGTCAAAATCCACATATACAACCTTCAGGTGTGGGCTATCTGGCCCCCAGAATCACTAAAGGCCTGGATGTTTTGTGATGCACTTTACTCATTTTTAACATATGACTATTTAAACTGAACACATGACAAGAGAGTTAGTTGCTTTCATTTAGACAACCCCTACTAAGCAGATACAGACACTTTTGTGTGCAGTTCAGATGTCTAATTGTGATAAAGGAGGATGGCCATCTAATATATTTCACCTTGCTTCACACAGTTGCTACATATTAAAGTATTCCAGGTTGCTTCACACAAAATAACATTATTCATGCAAAACCAGAATAATGAACAAGCAACAGCAAGCAGCTAGTCATTTTCATCTTCATACAACCCAGCAATTTTAGTTACTTTGTCTGTAGATATCTCAGATGTCCAGTTACGTAGTCTATCTTACTTCACTCACATGCATATTAGTCCTTCAGAGCCATATAGTGACCATTTAAACTGATCAAGCAACAAGAGAGACTACTTTCTGCAGACAGCTCCCTCCCTCAACTTAGTAGTTATGCCTAATTCTGTGTGCACTTTAGACATTTGATTGAAATTAAAAAAAGTTACAGCTATGTATTATATTTCAGTTTTTGCTATAAATCAGTAGCCACACATTAAAATAATCTACATTGCTTCACACAAATCAGTAATCCTACATGGTCAGAATAATGAGCAAAGAGTAGCCATTAGCCATTTTCTCCCTCAGCATGTTTTATATGCAGATATTCACCAGAACAATGGGATTTGTATCAACAATATTTTTTTGAGGAATAACAAGCATGTAACTCTAGTGTGTGGCATTTTTTGACTGAATGTATTCCTCATTGATTTACTAGAAAATTAAAAAAAAATATGTAGAAACTGGCAAGAATATCAGGTAAAATTAAGTCTGTTCTGCAAAAGCATGTTCAGCTGAGAAATGTGTTGAGCTAGCTCCCAGTTCATAGGTTCATAGGAGATTACTAGGCCTACAGCTGTAGAGCCCTTACAAGTCTAGCCATATCTATCCCAAGTTGCCCCAATTGTTGGTGGTAGGTGAGTGATGTTCACAGAGCTGTAAGAGTCTATTGTAGTTAATACCAACTTTATCTGTCCAGGAGGGACATAGGCACCACTCCAGGAGTGAATTTGTGGTCACAAATCCATTGATTTATGTTGTGTTTGAAGAGAGTCAGTGAGGGGCTCTGTTTTATGTGAATTGGAAGCTTTTTCCAGAGAAGCGGCAGTCTTTGGGAGATGTATCTATCTTTCCAGCATGACCTGTTCATGTCACAGGCTAGGTTAAGATCCCTGGAGTGAGTGAACCTTTTGCAGTTTGATTTACAAATGTGTAGCACTTCCATCAGGGCTGGGTCAGAGACTGCTGTGTAAGCAGGCACAGGTCATCTCTTAGCAATCTATAGGAGACAGAATACATTGACAGGGCTTTCAGTCTTTCTGAGTAAGACTTGTTTTGTGTACACTGTCATTTCTTGGTGAGAAGCTTCTGTGTTCATTTGTTGCATGTATCTGGTGAGGTATATGCAAAAGGAAGCATTGTACTCAATTATTGGTCTGATGAGGGTCAAGTGTAATGGAATTATAGCATCTTTAGATCTAGATGTGATGCCTTTACTTATAAGATGTACTAAATAAAAGGATTTCTTTACTACTGTGGATACATGGTGGTCAAAGTTCATATTGCTATCAACCCAAGTACCCAGATCATGTACCACTGGGTCTACATTTGGGGGGGGGGTGCTGTCTATAATTTAATTAGCAGGGATGTCAGCTTTCCCAAAGGGAATAATAATAATGCATTTTTCTTCCATTTAGTTTTAATCCATGTTTTTGGTACCAATCATTTTTCTGTGTTAACCCTGTCTGCATTATATTAACATTGTTGGGGGGCTCAGTGATTGCTCCCAATTTGCAATTGTTACCAAACTTGGTCAGTCATAGGACATCCACATTTACCTTGACCTCTGAGAAATTAATTCTGAATTGTAAGGTGCCCAATTCAGAACCCTGTGGTACACTACTGGTGACTGGTCGTTTGCTAGAGGTGAAGTCACCCATTTTGACAGTATGTGTCCTGTCGGTGAGATAGTTGGCTACCCATCTGGTAATGTAGGAGTTAATTCCTAACTGGGAGAGTTTCTCTATAATACCTGAGTGAGGGTTGTGTCAAAATCCTTGGCTAGGTCAAGACAGGTGGTATGCACTGTCTTTCCCTCCTCCAGGGCCTTGATAACTGTGATGATATGGGCAAGTGCCAGCATAGCTAGGTAGAGTTTTGTAAAGAATGATATGCCCCTTGAATATCAAATTGATTTATACAAGATGCTTGTGTTTCAACTGTATTAGAACTGTATGTCATTTGTATATCAAACTGATTTTGTACAAATGCTTGTGCTGAAAATGTGTTTGTGAGCTTTGCTTGTGTTAAAATGTATCCGCAGTGCACCCTGCTGTAATAAAGAGAAATGTACATGTATTTTTGTAGCTGTGAATTAAATGTGTATGTTTTAATAGAGGATACTGGCACAGTAGGGGTTAACATTAAAAAAAATAAGAGAAATGTAAATGAGCTGTTAAGCCATTAAAAGTTACCCCACAGTGCTGAATAGGATGGGAGTCACTGGATCTGGGGAAGAGCCTTTGTCCATTATCTCAGTGAAAAGAGGGGAGGCCCCAGGCACTGCCATAAACATTTGGACGTCTTTTGTGGCTGCCTGTGCTAAGTCATGTCTCAGCTTCAAAAGGGAATACTGTGAGAACCTAGAGTCAGGTGACCAGATGAGGTCATTCTACCAGCCTTCTTGGAAATTATATTACAAAGAGAAATCTCAGAGTATAGAGTACTCTGTTTGGGAAGCCCAACTAGAAAGACCATCACCTACAGCATCTTGCCATGAGGTAGTAAGTAACTTAACTATGGAACAGTAATTCTCTTAGATTCAGTCAGTAATATAGTGAAGTTTAGTTTAGATATTGTTTTTCTTTATTTGTCTGAGTCTGTCCATCAATGTTCTTTTCAATATTTTCTGTGATCTGAACTCTGTGGTTTACTGGGAATATATATTCAATATTTTCATGTACTTTTCCTATTTATTATTAAATATATTTAAAACTTTTATTGTGGCTGGTCCTTGTAGAAGGTATCTAATCTTGGAGAGTGCTTATATTTATTTGGTGACACTGAGTGTGTTCCTGTGTACTCTTAAGGGAAATTGTACTTGATTCAGAGAGGTCTGCATCTGGAAATACTGAGTGTATCCATTTGGATTCCAAGTGCACTTTCCTCTCCACTGTCAGAGGTGAGGATTTAGGCTTCTTGATTACTGGCCCAGCATGGGGACAACACATATTGGTGGTCATCACATATTGGTAGCAGTGGTGGAGTTCACATTTATTGGTGACATTGTTGAGCAGTGCTGTGGATATTGAACTCCCGTAGCCTGTAAGCAGTGGTCATTAAAGAAGGTGTTTGTACTATCAAGCAGCCACACTGTAGAAATTCAGAGTTCCATATCACAATAGTTTTATTTATTTATTTTTTATTAGCTTAGTTAGTCAAGGAGAGCAGGCAAGGCTGTCAGCAGAGGATTATGGCAAGGTGACAAGGAATTAGCTGGCTGAGATGTGCCAAGCCAAAGGACTGGGGCATGCCAACCTGACTAAAGGGAAAATTATTGCAGCCTTAATTACAGCTACAGCAGAGACCAGTAACCAAGAGGATAACCAGTCTGTTGATATGGACTTGCAGCTCCCAGAAACAGGATAGTTCAACATTTACTCAGAGGACTTAAAAATCCATCTAGAGTTAAAGAGGCTTGAACTGAAGGCCAAAGAGTTGAAATTAGAATCAGCAGAGAGAATGCAACATTTGGAGGCTGGAGAAAAAGACAGACAGTGACGTCTGGAAGCTGAAGAAAATGAAAGGCAAAGGCAACATGAAAAGGATATGCTGACTCTTCACCAGGGTCATGGAGGTAATGGGGAATGGAGCAACTGTACCCCAGAAGCAATAAAGGTCAGTAAACTTCTTTCTCAGTACTAAGAAGATGATAATTTTCATAGTTTTATTCGTATGTTTGAAAGAGTATGCAAACAGTATAATGTTGACTGAGGACTCTGGGTACAGTTCTTCACTCCATGGTAAAGCTATAACTGTTGCTTCCAAATTTCTGATACTGATTGTTTAGATTATCAAAAGTGAAGCACTGTTTATTACAGTGTTTTAAATTAACACCTGAAGCTTACAGAAAAAAGTTTTGTGAGCATAGACACAAGGCAGATGAAAGGGTATGTGATTATATTGCTGAACTAAGCACTTATTTTCATAGGTGGGTGAGTGGGTGTCAAGTCATGACTTTCCAAGGGCTGACAGACCTTTTGGTGAGGGAACAAGCCCTTAGCACTTTGCCTGAGGACATGAGAACCTGGCTGGCAGACAGGAAATGCAACTCTGCAGATGAGGTGGGGAAATAGGGAGATATATACCTAGCAAGCAGGCTATCACTGCACTGGAAAGGTATATCCAGTGCTGCACATAGATATAAGGAAACCTATCATGGACAGCCTAAACTGCCCCAACAGAGTCCATCAGTAACAGGGGAAGCCACTAGTTCAGGTACATGGCCAGGACCAAGAGTTAAATGTTTTAAATGTAATCAGTGGGGCTATGTAGCATATAGATGTTCACAGAGGTAAGGTGGGGAACAAAAGGCAGCAGAGCCAGCAAGTGGGAATAACAGAATGCCAGTGGTAAGTTTTCTGGAGACAACAGGGGTACCAAACTACCAGCATAGTTTATATCTGATCTTGGTGTATATACAACAGTCTGCTGCCAAGAGATACACAGCCTCTGATATAACCATTGTGAAGCCTGCAGTGGTTAAAGAGGAGCAGTATTTGCTTGGGCAGTCCACTCCAGTCAGAGCTTTAGGAGGGACCCCATTCCAAATGCCTATGGCCAGGGTTCACCTTGACTGGGAGGGTGGAAAAGGAAGCAACCAAGTAGGTGTGTTTGAGGCTATCCCTGCAGATGTCTTGATAGGGAATGATTTTGATAATGCAGTTCCTTGTGTGGATGCAGTGACACACAGTCAGCCTTGGAGACAGGTATGTAAATCTGGTAGCCTGGGAGAGACCCAGACAGACTGCATACTTTCAGGTAGGACTGGTGATATGCCTACTTTAGGGATGGAGCTACCCTGTAGCAATATAACTGAAGGTGAGCCATAGCTGCTGGTGGATACCTATGTTCCCTCAGCAGAGTGAATGCAAGGGTAGAGGTGAGTAGTAGTACCCAGGCTGACAGTGAGGTACTGCTGTCAGAGGATACCAGACCTCCTGTGGAAGGAAAGCTGGTAAGAGTTACAAAGAGGGAGCTGAGACAGACTCAACTCTCAGACCCTATATTACAAGGCTTCAGAGAGGTAGCTAGGCAAGTACCTGATTCTCAAGGAAAAGGGGATTCTGTATACTGGAACAAAGGTTACTGTATAGAGAGTGGACCCCTGAAGGAGGGCTAGAAGGTGAAGTAATACCACAGTTGGTAGTGCCGAGTGCCTACCATCTGGCACTTCTAGCCATTGCCCATGACATTCCCTTTGTAGTAAGTATAATGTAGACTATTATAAATTAAGGATGCTAGCAAATACTATTGAGAGTGATGCCTTTAAATTAAAACGTTTACAAATGCAAATGCTTCACTTTGAAGCATGCATACACCATAAAGTAGTACCTCGTGGGCTACTTTTACTGAAAATGCCAACATATGGCTTACAATATCCTGAATTGTTAAGTTGCTGGCAAAAGATTAACATAGAAGCGAGCTTTAATTATTTAAAGCTCATGAATGATTTTTTCAAACCTCATAAAGAAGTGTTAATACAAGGGATAGAACCATTTATACACAATTCCCAGCAGTAGTTGCAGATAAGGTGATGGGAACTGTATCCGATAATGTGAGTACATATGAGCGTAAGCTAATACAACAAAAGAGAAAAAATATTGATAGAGACATTACAAATTTCAAAAATGGTAATGTCTTTTCAGGGCCTAAACCTCAGCGAACAACCAGACCTGAACATAATGTCAATACTACAGGCACAAACAGTAATGTTGATAGTTCAGTGCCTAAAACTACAAGTAGAAGAGTAGCAGCACATGGAAATACAATAGACATAGACAGTGGACATTAACCTGGGTAGTCCAGCCATTCTTGCGGGCCAAGCAGGGAGCTCCACATCATATGCTGATGTTACATCTATGAGCCAGCTGAGTCCTATAACACAATAGTCTAATGATATACCACCTGGACAAGCAGTGGTAAGGTGAAAAGAAACAACGCAAAATGCAGCACAAGTCTATTAATTTCTTCCCCCTACCAATTCGTCAAGAGAGAGGACGACAGCAATTTCGATCCAAGAGTCGAAGCAGTATGAAAAGGAAAGAACAACTGGGCAACACAGACTATCCAACACTGAAAAAGATGTAGCAGAACTGAACCAAACTATAGTTTGGAATATATCATATAGACAATTAACTGAAGCATAAATATTGATTCTACAAAAAGGCCTTTTGTTTATTCTGGCACAGATGGCAGATCTGCCAGACACTTTAATAGATCTAAAGCTCTTTCTTAGGAATGTTATGCTGAAACTGACATTCCCTACAGATATACCTAGAAATGTCGAGAATTTTAAAAAATCAAGCAATTTTATGTCTGTTAATCATCCAATCTTAGAAGCGTTTGGAAAAATATGTGAAGATGAGTTATATAGTACATTAGGGAATAGAACAAATAATAGGTATGTCAATTTAACACAGCAGGAGAAAGTAGCTCTGACAAATTTAAAAGCAGATACATTGTTAGTCATTAGGCCTGCAGATAAAGGAGGCATGACTGTGGTCATGAATCGAGATTTTTATTTCAGTTCACTGCACTCAATGCTCTCGATTGATAAAGTATACAGGATTATAACTATTGGGAATATACAAGACATGCAACAGTTGATAAAAATTAAGATAAATGACTATATGGTAAGATATGGACTTTCATTGGAACTAGTATAATTCCATACAGTTGAAAATCCTTTGATTCCTTCATTCCAGGGGCAACCCAAAATACATAAGGATCAGTATAAGCCACCCTTTAGACCCATAGTAGCGGGGAGTGGGTGGCTAACTGAATCCTTTTTCATATTTGTCAAAAGGCATGTTAGGCCTATTCTAGACAAAGTTGATGTAGTACTTAAAGATTCTAAGCAGTTTCTAGAAAGTTTGTTTGAATTTAATGTTGAGCTACAACAGAGCAATCGTCATTATTTGGTAACATTTGATGTAGCCTCTCTATTTACCTTGATTCCGAACTTGGAAGGGGTGAGTCTATTGAGAAATGTTCTCATAGACAAGAGTGGATATGGAAGAACCTTAATAGACATTATATGTATGTTTATGGAAATAGTCTTAAAACACAATGTGTTTGTATTTGATGGCATTTACTATCTCCAATGCCAATAGCTACGCCAGTGCAGTCATGGCACAATGGGAGACTGAATGTGTGTTTCCATTTGACTTGTATAAGAATAATGTGAGATTCTATCTTCGTTTTGTAGACAACATCTTTTTTGTTTGGACAGGGTCTTTATCCCCGTTAAGAACATTTGTACAAATGATATAACAAACTACTTGTTTTCTTAAGTTTGAACTAAATTATTCAACAGAAGGGGTAGCATTCTTGGATACTGTTTTGTCTATAACAGGAGATGGTCTCTTTGAGACCAAGGTGTATTATAAGGATTTTTATAGAAATACACTTTTACATAGGTCAAGCATGCACCCCAAGCGGACGTTTAAAACTATAGTTAAAGGGCAAAGGATGAGAATCTCATGTTTGAGTAATAAAGAACACACATTTGTAGAAGGCCTTACCCAGTTGGAAAATAATTTATACCAACGTGGTTATAAGGAAAAGTGATTCCTATGTTAGAAGAAATTAGATTGATGAGGCCTAATAGAGCTAAGCCATATTTTTCTGCTAGGTCAAATACTGAAGTTCAACATAATACAGTTGATAATATACATAAGAAAGTTAATATATCTATACCATATACTAGTGATGTTAATAGGGTAAAAGATGTTTTTTATAAACACTGGCCATTACTTATGACTGATAGAAGGATCAAAGAAATAGTAGGGGAACATCCTAGCTTCTGTTTTAAGAACAGGAAAAACCTTAAAAGAATGCTATGTTACCCTAAGGATGAAGTTGCACCTAAAATAAAAATGGCTATAGGGACACACAGATGTGGTCACTGTAACGTATGCCAATTTATTAAACAAACTGATGAATTTATTCACCCTGATACAGGGGTGATATATAAAGTAGAAACTGAAATTAATTGTAATAGTAAGAACATAATTTATCTAGCACAATGTGATTGCTGTTCACACTTCTGTGTTGGGAAAACCAATAGAACATTTAGGGAACGAATAAGAGAACATGTTAATAGCTTAAGAAATAGAGATTCATTTGGTGCACTGTCTAGATATAATGAAACGAGTGGTATTAACCATGATTTCAAGTTTATGGGATTAGAACAAATTATCCCTGGACCTAGGGCAGGGAATATTACTAATTTAACGGATAACAGTGAGCTAAGGTGGATATTAAAACTGAGAGCGGAGAAAGGGCTAGGACTTAATGGGAAGTTTCTATGAAATGTGTTTTGGAAGCACAAGGACTACCTAGAAAATAGCGTTATATGAAGCTGTAGTAATGATATGGCGTGCATGCAGTATTTTTTATATTAATATATGAATTTATTTGCTGGTGATATATTTTAAAAAACTGCTTTTATGGTGACTGTTGATCTATGTTACCATCATAGGTTTATATTAATTTTCTGCATAATTCATGATGAGATTGTCATATTCTTTATTTATTGATTGGGAAGCTGTGATGGTGCTATTAATTATTTTGCCTAAAAAGAATATACCATATGGGGAATGTAAGAGTGCAGCATTTGTGCGCAATAACCATATGACTTTGATATTAAAAACAAATATATATATATATATATATATTATATATATATATATATATATATATATATATATATATACTGAGTTAGGTATAAAATTGCTATTATATCTAGAATAGGCTGTAAGTTGTGAAATGCTCTTGGTCTCTGCTAAATAGATTTAATGGGATTGCTGGGTATATATAATTTTAATTTGTATTTTATGTTAACCTAAGAGCGCTTAGCGAGTTAGGCATCACAATTATTATTTGAAATTGAGTATTAGAGCTCTTAGTATATAAATTTTGACTATTCTTATACTTTGAATGATGAGATAATATGTATACCAATAACATGTAGGCATTGAAGCTATTACTTTAATTATTACAAGTTCCAGCCTAGCCTTAATGATAAGGAGCCATTGCTATGTATTTATGCAGTATGTGTTGTACGATAACTTTAACTTCTGTTTTACTAGTTGTTACATGGATCTTAGTTTTGCTACTAACTAATATAATTTGGAATTTTAAAATGCAATAGCTATTTCTGCAATTTATAGACATATTTTAAGAATATTGTGTAATGAAGCTATTATTATAATTATTACAACTTTCAGTTTTAGCTCTAATGATAAGGAGCCATTGCTATGTATTTATGTAGTATGTGTTGTATGATGACTTCAGCTCCTGTTTTACTAGTTGTTGCATGGATCTTAGTTTTGCTATTAACTAATATAATTAGAATTTTAATATGCAATAGCTATTCCTGCAATTTATAGACATATTTTAGGAATATTGTGTAATGGATATTGTCTAATTTGATTTGCTGATAGTTGTTTGATGAACATTGATTTTTACTTTTACTTGGTGAATTGTATTATTGGTTACTTGTTAAGCTGTTTGGATAATAACAGGATGGAGCGATCGTGAATATAGTTTGATACCTTGGGAAGTGCTCACCTGTTGATGAGGATGATACCCATTGGAATATGTGATTAAATATCACTGTAGTCCATTTATGAACAGCAGCTGGGATTGATATTAGTTTTTATTTTAATTCTGACTTCTAGTAAACATATATATTGCTCTCGATGTCACAATTGAATGAGTGTGGCAGCTTGAGTGGGATCTTTAATATGTGATAGACTATTGTTGTGGTTTGTTTGCTAATGGCTGCTGGAATGGATGTTAGCTTTTATTTTTATTTTTTGCCTTTGGTAGATATATCGTGTATGCCATTGCCTGCCGGGGACGGTTTGTGCGACATCTGTTTATATGTGACTATGTTACTGTAGAGTTGAAGACTGTAACTAGTATAACTAGATATGACTATGACTCGTTTGCTGATACTACTGAAGCAGACATTGGCTTCTGCCCATAGTGGGGAAACTGTGAGATTTGTATTCTGACAGGTGCCTTGGTCTGAGTTCTACTAGCACGCAGTGAACATGTATATATTTTATGAATTTACACAAAAAATTAGCGTGCCATTGTAAATTGGAGTTAGCAGTCATACCCTGGTTGAAAATCTAGTTGGACTCTAGACGTCCATATGAGGAACTTGATCTGCTCAATTATTAGTGGTAGCAATCGTTATGACCATAACATTTATCTTTAGTTACTTAGGAACTATTATAGAATTTGTATATTTAGATGGAATAATTTATTTTTATTTTATTTTAAATACAAAGTATAAGTTGATGAGTTATGCTTTTATATTTTTGGGTAATATTGAGTCATTAAATTAATGTCTAATGACGTATTGTGACTTTAAATTGTTTAACTTGAATAGCTGACATCATTTATTCTACGTGCATATGCACAGTCAGCCCAATAGCGAATGGATTAGTTTTTGAAATAATGATGCTTTTATATTTTTGGGTAATATTGAATCATTAAATGAATGTTTAATGATGTATTGTGACTTTAAATTGTTTAACTTAAATAGCTGACGTCATTTATTCTACTTGCATATGCACAGTCAGCCCAAAAGTGAATGGATTAGTTTTTGAAATAATGAAGCTTTTCATGTAAGTATTTAACTGCAATGTATTGTCTTTTTAGTTTATGTTGATGGTCTGATGAAGCCACATTAGTGGTGAAAGCACTAACCTGATAATAAATTGTTTTATATATTTCATTGGATGGTATCTGGAGTTGTGCTTCGCTCTACCGTTGCTTTTATCTGTTTTATTGTTTGTTGGTTACAACGGTAATGGTTTACCTGCTGGGGATTACTTTATTGTGTCTTGTACCATGAGAAGTATTATATAAAGCTTTTATTGGCCTGGAATTGCCAGGGATGTAACAGGGTACTCCACGACCTGCAAGCAGTGCCAAAAAGTAGGCAAGGCAGGAGTTAAGGTCAAAGCTCCTTTGGTGCCTTTGTCTGTGATAGAGGAGATGTTTCAGAGGGTAGCTATGGATATTTTGGGGGCTCTGAGTACCCCACATTCCACAGGGAAGAAGTATATCCTAGTGGTAGTAGATTATGCTACTAGATACCCTGAGGTGGTGGCTCAGTCCTTCATCAAGGCAGAGAATGTGGCAAATGTTTTTCTAGAAATTTTCAGCAGGGTAGGTTTCTCCAGAGAAATACTGACTGACAGAGGTACCAATTTCATGTCAGACCTGCTGGCTTGTCTGTGGGAGCACTGTGGGGTGAAGCACCTAAAGACCACCCCCAGACTAATGGTCTTATGGAGAGGTTAAACTCTATGATAAAGACCAGGCTATGGGCATTTGCAGTCCAGTTTAAGAGGGAGTGGAACAAATATTTGCACCACCTATTGTTTGCTTACAGAGAGGTGCCCCAGGAATCTATAAGATTGTCACCCTTTGAGTTGCTGTGTGGGCATAGGGTGAGGTGCCTTGAGATTTGATTTGTGATGAGTGGGAAGGTGAGTGTGAATCCCACAAGGAGTCTGTTATAGCATATGTCCTAACCCTCAGGATGAGGCTAAGGGAGCTCATGGGCTTGGCCCATGAATCTGTCAGGACCCCAACCTCAGAAAAAGTTCTGGTATGACAGAAATACTTGAGCCAGAGAGTATGCTGTGGGGCAGCAAGTGGTGGTTCTCATGCCTGTCAGACACAATAAACTGCAGGCAGCTTGGGAGGGACTGTTCAAGATGGTAAGGAAGCTCAATGATGTTAACTACCTGGTAGAATTACTAGGCAGGAGGAAGGGGCACAAACTGTACCATGTTAACAGGATGAAGCCGTACCATGATAGAGAAGCCCTTGTGCTGAGTATTTGCAATGGATGGCAGGAGGAGTTTGAAGAGGTCTGGTTACTGATCTCCTCAGTGAGCCTTGGACTGACACCTCAGTGGAAGGGGTAGCAATGTCCCAGCGACTACCTCCTACCCAGGTTCAGGAAATCCAAGAAATGTTACAGGAGTTTGGGGACATGTTCACTTGGAAACCGGGGTGCACCCACCTGGTGCAGCACCATGTGGATACAGGGCCCTAATGACCTATAAAGCAAGCCCTGTATCCACATGGTGCTGAACCAGGTGGGTGCAGCACCATGGTGCAGCACCATGTGAATACAGAGCCCCAAAGACCTATAAAGCAGGCCCTTTACAGGGTGCCTGAATGAGTCAGACAAACTCTCTGGGTGGAGATACAGGAGATATCCAGGAGTCCAGCAGTCCTTGGGCCCCCCCAGTGGTGCTGGTACCAAAGAAGGATGGCAGCACCAGGATCTGGGTGGACTACAGGAAACTAAATAGTCACACAGAGTCAGATGCTTACCCCATGCCTAGGACAGATGAAGCCCTAGAGCAGCTGGGTGGGGCTAAGTATCTGACCACCATTGATCTTACCAAGGGCTACTGGCAGGTGCCCTTGACTCCCAGCGCTAGAGAGCAGTCAGCCTTTGTGACTCCTTTTGGCTTGTATGAGTTCACAAAGATGCCCTTTGGGATGAAAAATGCCCCAGCAACTTTCCAGAGGCTGGTAAATCATATCTGACTAGGAGCAGGAGATTATGCCCTTGCTTACATGGATGATATTGCCATCTATAGCCATTCCTGGAAAGAGCACTTTCAGCATGTCAGGGAGATGCTGGGCTGACTGCAGAAGGCATGATTGACCACTGTAAGTGTCAGGCAGGTATGGCAGAGGTCTCATACCTGGGACATAGACTGGGGAGTGGTAAGATCAGGCCAGAACCTGCCAATATGTGGAAACCATTCAGGCATAGCCTGCCCCTGGTACCAAAAAGCAGGTGAGGGCATTCTTAGGGACAGCAGGGTACTATAGAAAGTTTGTCCCCAATTGTAGTACCATAGCTGCTCCCCTCACGGACCTGATAAGGAAAAGTAGGCCAGATAAGATAGTGTGGACTCCAGCATGTGAGAAGGCATTCCAGAAGCTTAAAGGAGCTTTGGGAGGACCCCCTGTGTTAGCTTGTCCAGATTACAGGAAAGAATTTGTTGTACAGGTGGATGCTTCAAACCATGGGGTGGGGGCTGTACTTAGCCAGGTTTCCTCAGAGGGAGAAGAGTACCCAGTGGTATATCTCAGCCATAGACTCCAACCTAGGGAGTAATGTTATGCAGCTGTAGAAAAGGAATGTCTAGCCATAGTATGGGCACAACATAAGCTTCAGCCTTATCTGTATGGAAGGAAATTCACTGTAGTTACAGACCACAATCCCTTAACATTGCTACTTAGAGCCAGCCAGACCAGAAAGACCCTCACCCACACCATCTTGCCTTACGGTAGTAAGTAACTTAACTAGGGAAGAGTAATTCTCTTGGATTCAGTCAGGAATATAGCAAAGCTTAGTTTAGATATTAATAATTGCTGTGCAGGTATTCACAACAAAGCAGCCAGGCAACTCCTCAAAATTCTTGTGCATAAAAGTTTTTTATTAAACGACCATAAAACGGTAAGCACTTTCACTAACAAGCTTCTTCAGACCATATAACACAGGATAAAATAGTAATCCATTTATAAAAATTCAAAAAACACATTAACCAATCCTATGGACACACCACTTAAATCATCAAGCTCCTTAAAGAAGAAACAGTATGTCAACCACATCTAAATAAAACAAAACATTCATACTACATTCCTAAAAAATATATGAATATACATATACATATAAGCATACAGTTACACATATATAAAAATAAAAATAAATGACAAAAACCACAAGTAAAGACAGTAATTAATTTCTGAATCCTCCGTTTTCTAAGTAGGGGTTTTATGGAAGCCCTTTCATTCATCCCCCTCCCCCTATCTGCTCTAAGGGTAATAATCTACTTAGTTTCCCTGTACTCAGTATGATTTCTGATATCACCTTCCCTAATACTCGGGGTGACTGACCTCAAGGACCCTAAAATTAAAACCATGGTTATCCCCAGCTGCATAATATGTTTAGATAGTGCATTATGTTCCGATTTCTTTTTAATGTTATAAACATGTTCTCTCATCCTGTCACGAAAAACTCTTTTAGTCTTACCAACATAATGGGAATGGCAGACATAGCACTCAGCTAGATATATCACATTAGATGTCATACATGTTGCATCAGTATGAAGGACAAATTCCTTCTGAAGATCTGGATGGTAAAAAGTACTTGTGTTGATTAAGGAGCAAAAATTACATCTCCCACATGGAAGAGTACATCCCATTTCTTTCTTAAAATCATTAGTACCTCTCTCATAACAAAGAAGTCTTTTCAGGTTTTTCCTATTCTTATACAGGAAACACGGTTTCTCAACCACTATCTCATTAATTCCTGTATCAAACTATAAGATTGACAAATTTCTACTGAAAATTTCAACCAAATCCTTGTTGTCAGCAGTATAAAAGAAAGGGACCCTGAGGGACTTATTATTGATAACATCACTATGAGCACTTATTGCCTTAGCTGGGCCAAAATACGGGGCTGCAACACCCTCTCATAGTACATTAAGTTCAGACAGGTTTACAGTGATCTCACTTTGTGTGTAACCTCTCCTTAGCAGTCTTGATTCCAAATTGTCAATTTCATCCTGGAAGCAATCATTTAAAGGGTTTAGCCTGGATGCCCTCATCCCCTGACCTTTTATCAAATTCCGAAAGATATATCCAGGGTGCATGCTGGACCTAGCTAAAAGTGAATTCCTATGGCAAACCTTACGAAAAAACACCAGTATTAATAAGACCGTTGTCTAATTTCTCCATATATAGATCTAAATACTCAATTCTTGTTTACGACCAACAAATAGTAAATTTCAGACAATCAGTCAATGCGTTCATCATCTAGTGGAATACAGCAAGTTCATCTGGACTTCCTTTCCATAATAAGAAAAGGTCATTGACGAAATGTGGATAAAATATAACATGTGCCTTGAACTCTTTTTCAAAAAGTACAGTATTTTCCCAATGTGCCAAAAACATATTAGCGTAACTATTGGCACATGAGGTACCCATGGCAACACCATGTCTTTGAATATACATTTCTCCATCAAAGGTGAAAAGGTTATTCTCCAAAATCATTTCCAAAAAGTGACAAACAAGATCTGTCTGAACCAAAGTAAGTTCACTGTGAGCCATAAGGTATTCCTGTACATATTGCATTCCTAAATCATTAAGAATCATCGTAAAAAGGGACTGTACATCCAGTGTGACAAAAACCACTCTTTCCAAATTACAAACTTCCCTGGTACATTCATAAAGATCTATAAGGAACTGTTTAGAGTCTCTAAGGACTACTCTGTTCCGACTAATAACTGGTCTAAGATGTTTCTCAACATACACTGATAAAGGCTCCGTAATCCATCCTCCACCTGCTACTATAGATCTCATTGGTGGATCAAGTGAGTCTTTATGTACCTTTGGCAGTCCCTGTATTAATGGTATCAGGGGATTTGACACAATAAGGTAACCATAGGTATCATTAGTAATAAGGCCTCCTTTAAAAACATCATTCAAGGTATTAGAAATAGAATTAATGATCTCATGCACCTCACTGACAGTAATCTTACTATAATGCTTCTCATCTTCCAACAGAGCCTTCATAGACTGCAAATAATGTATTCTATCCATGACCACGATAAGGCCACCCTTATCGGCTGGTCTTATGGTTATCAGATCATTATCTTGGAGTCGCCTCAATGCAGTTCTTTCATTATAACTCAAATTGTACCTAGGCGTCTTACAAACATCAGTGCCCTTATTATCATAATACTTATAGATAGCTTCCTCAGTAAGCTTCATGTAAGCATCAACTAAAGGATGATTCACAGGGACAAAATCACTCAACTTCTTGAAAGAATGAACACATGGTTCAAGGTTAACAGGGCCATCCTGCCTTGTGGATTCACCATACTGCATTCGTAACATAACATTCCTACAAAAGACCTTAAGGTCTAGGATGGTATCAGACATCCTACTATTACAGGTGGGAATAAAATTCAATCCCCTACAAAGGACCTGATTTTCCTCTGAAGACAACACATGAGAGGAAATATTCAGGACTAATGACTCTTTACATTCCCCCACATCTTCTTTAGAGTCTGGTTCGGGGTATATTCCCCTGAGTACTTGCGCTTCTGGCACCCTCGACTCATGGATCTCGTCCGTCTCCCTCCTTTGTCTGTCCTGACTGGTAAAGGAAAAGGGAGGCCTTCTACAATATTATTAGAAACAGCACTAGGAGGATTGTTATTAGCATTGTTAACATGCATTTTCGGTTGAACAACTTTCTCCCCACCATTAGGATTATTATATATTTTCTTAATATCTATGTTAGGGTATAAATTCCCTTCAAATTGCTGGGATACACCAGGTGTCTCATTAACACATACTGTATCCATATCCCTAACCAGGGATATAGTCCCAGGGCCACTGGTGCTAACTGTACCAAAACTTAGCATATTAACCACAGTAACATCACAATTCACAGTATTATCATTGCAAATAACATTCACATCACTATTAACAGAATCCACACTATTCACACTAGTGACAGGATTTACAATAACGCTATTATTGTTGTCATTCCTAGACACTGTAGTTCCAGATGGAAGACCTCTAACTACGGCCGAGCTGTTACCTGCTCTAGCACCAACATTCTGTCCACTTCTAGGCCACATAAAGACGTTGCCTAATTTAAAATCATTAATGTCCCTTAGAATTTTAATCTTCTTCTGTTGCATTAATTTACGTTCAAATGCAGCCACCCCATCAATCAAACTTTCGAGCAGAGGAGTAACAGTCTTTACAGCAAAGTTATTAAAAATGAACTCTTGTCTCTCTTTAATGACTTCCCTCAATCTAGTCTCTTCAGGTCCGAAGAAGTCATTAAGTAACTGCATGTACTTGGCGCTTACCTCCAAGTTGCCAGCGAGAGAGCAGCTCAGGGTATTGCGAGCCTTGTGTAGGCATATTAAATATCCGCAATCCATGTGGTACAATCTTCTTCTCTAGGCAAAATTCAAAATGATGCCACTGCACCTGCAGCCTCTTTATTTTAAAAAAATCTCGTTCCAGCTCTTCCGTGATATGTTGCAACTGTTCAGACTTGCCGGTCGCACCACCAATGTCGTCAACCGTTGGACTCAGCTCAAACTGCCAAAGTACACTCCTATCTCATATGAGGTACTGCGTAAACCTTTTACGGAGCGCAACACTCACACTGTCCCCTCTATCGGGGTTGTAATCCAATTCTATAGAACCATGCTGTTCAGTTGCCATGTCCCCGTGGATTATAACAAAAAGAACAGTTAATAAAATAAAGCAACAAATAACCCACAGGATAAATGCTTTGTTGCTAAGAAAGTAGATAAAAATAAGTGCTGTGCAGGTATTCACAACGAAGCAGCCAGGCAACTCCTCAAAATTCTTGTGCATAAAAGTTTTTCATTAAACGACCATAAAACGGTAAACGCTTTTGCTAACAAGCTTCTTCAGACCATATAACACAGGAAAAAATAGTAATCCATTTATAAAAATTCAAAAAACACATTAACCAATCATATGGACACACCACTTAAATCATCAATTTCCTTAAAGAAGAAACAGTATGTCAACCACATCTAAATAAAACAAAACATTCATACTACATTTCTATAAAATATATACATATAAGCATACAGTTACACATATAAAAAAAAATATATATATAAATAAATATATATGAAAAATATGTATGTAATAAAAATAAAAATAAATGACAAAAAATAAAGACAGTAATTCATTTCTGAATCCTCCGTTTTCTAAGTAGGGGTTTTATAGAAGCTTTATTTTAGTTTAGATATTGTTTTTCTTTAATTGTCTGAGTCTGTCCATCAGTGTTCTTTTCAATATTTCCTGTGATCTGAACTCTGTGGTTTACTATGAATATATATTCAGTATTTTCATGTGCTTTTATTATTTATTATTAAATATATTTAAAACTTTTATTGTGGCTGGTCCTTGTAGAAAGTATCTAACTTTGGAGAGTGCTTATATTTATTTGGTGACGCTGTGTGGGTCACTCCAGAAGGCCTATCTGTCTTGGTGAACTACTACCATTTGTATTAGTATTAATATTATGCAGTATAAACGGGATACCCTTTTAAGAACCTTATAGTAACTGACTGGCAATAGTGATAACTACTCTATAGTCTGGGCAAAGGTGGTAGAAAGGGTAATGTGTGCCAGCCTTTCCCAGGTGTGTGTGTGTGAAAATTTAATTTTTAAGAGTGGGTGTGTCAGCTACTTGGGGCAAGGACACGAAGCACTGGGTTTACAGAGAAGGTGCTGGAGGACTTGGCTTGGACACTCAGCTGAGGACCTAACCCTACAGCTGTACCAGTTTGGTGACGCTGTGTGGGTCACTCCAGAAGGCCTAGCTGTCTTGGTGAACTACTATCATTTGTATTAGTATTAATTACACAGTATAAACTGGATACCCTTTTAAGAACCTTATAGTAACTGACTGACAATAGTGATAACTACTTTATAGTCTGGGCAAAGTTGGTAGAAAGGGTAACGTGTGCCAGCCTTTCCTAGGTGTGGGTGTGTGTGTGTGTGTGTGTGTGTGTGTGTGTGTGTGTGTGTGTGTGTGTGTGTGTGTGTGTGTGTGTGTGTGCGAAAATTTAATTTTTAAGAGTGGGTGTGTCAGCTACTTGAGGCAGGGACATGAACCACTGGCTTTACAGAGAAGATGCTGGAGGACTTGGCTTGTACACTCAGCTGAGGACCTAACCCTACAGCTGTACCAGTTGGGAGTCTTACTGGGGGCCAGGAGGGAGACAGATAAAGAGACATATAGACCCCAGGCTGAGTGTATTCCCTGTGTGCTTTTAAGGGAAATTGTACTTGATGCAGAGAGGTCTACATCTGGAAATACTGAGTGTATCCATTTGGATTCCAAGTGCATGTCCCTCTCCAGTGTCAGTGGTGAGGATTTAGGCTCCTTGATTACTGGCGCAGAATAGGGCTGACACATATTGGTGGCCATCATGTATTGATGGCAGTGGTGGGCATCACAGTGACTTTCTCAAAGAAGTCAAACATGTTTAGCAGGCATGATCTGCCTTTAACAAATCCAAACTGGGTTGGATCCAGAGTTTGGAGATTACCTATGTCCTTGATAATAAGGTGCATAATGATTCTTTCCATAGCCTTGCAGATAAGGCTAGTCAAGCTTATGCCCCTATAACTCCCAGGGGCGGTTATGCAGAAGAATCACTGTTGCTGGCCTGCATTCTGCTGGAACATAGCCAGTTCACAGGCTGTGGATCTGCTAGGTCATGTTTTAAGTTGTTTAAAAGGCAATCTGGGATGTTGTCTGGTCTCATTGATGCCGTATTCTTGGCCTTGGAAAGCACTGAGATGACCTGCTGTTTTGAGATAATAAGCTGAGGAATGGTGTCAGGTATACTTTGGGGATGATTGGAAGGGACAGGGGGGTGAAGTTTGCTCCAAATCTTTCAGCTAGCAGGTTGTCTATTGCCTCTACTTGAGTATGGGCGGTGCCATCCACAACCATTTCCATGTATAGCTGGGTATTGCCTTTTAGATTTCAGCTGTAGTTAAATAATGCCTTGCTTTTTTGGCAAGACCTGGTTGTAATCTGGTCAGATACAGTCGATTCTATGCAACTGCTTAACTGGTTATTCAGGGAATTGGTGTATACCTCTGCATAGAAGTCCATGTTATCTGCGTTCAAGGGGCTTTGAAACTTCTTATATCATCAGTTAGTAGGAGATAATTTGTCTTTGAAAAATTCTTTAACATGTTTGAGTTTGATGGGATATCTGGTCTAATTTCTAGTCTGGCTGGCTCGAACAAGACTGATTTATGGTCTGATCTTACCAGGGAGGACATCACATGGATAAGGGGTGCAGTGCTCTCCCATGTTAGTGAGTACTATGTCCAGGACATTTGATCCTCTTGTGGGTATGCTGACTAGCTGTTCCAGAGAATTTGCATTCACAAAGTCCAAGAACCTCTGAGTCAGCAAGTATATGGTCGTGTATGTTTCCTAGTTGATGGCAGGTTAATTAAAATCACCCCTAAGTAAGTTGTTGGGCTGTACAGCAAGTGACTCCAGTATGTCTAGGTATGCAGTATGCTTTTTCTGCTTCATGGTAGGGGACCTGTAACTATCTCTGATGTGGTAGGGGGCTTTGCTTATAGCTAATTGGACATGGAGTAGCTCAAGACAGTCATACTGTTTGACCCACCTGGAATTGTACTTATCCTTAATGAAGATAGATGCTCCTTCTCATTTTGTGGTATGAACATATGGAAGGCATTGTAGCCCTGCGTGTTGAGGTACTTTCAGCACCTTTGAACCATGTGTTCGTGACTGCATAGATATTAGCATCTTCCAAAGTGAGGAGTGGTTCCAGGGAGTGTAGTTTCTTGTTTAGACTCCTAGCATTAAGCAGCAGTACCTTGAGTTTATCTAGAGAGGATTTTGTTTTGGCGGGAGGTTGGTTATTTTGTCACTGCCAAAGGCACAATCTTCTTATTTTTTTTTTTGGCTACTCCCATTAGGGGACACCACAGTGGATCATCTGTCTCCATTTCTTTCTGTCCTCTGCATCTTGCTGTATCACACCCACCACCTGCATGTCCT
Source organism: Protopterus annectens (assembly GCF_019279795.1). Lineage (NCBI taxonomy): Eukaryota > Metazoa > Chordata > Ceratodontiformes > Protopteridae > Protopterus > Protopterus annectens. The sequence continues at coordinate 1,822,434,740 of NC_056735.1, forward strand.
CTCTCACCACATCCATAAACCTTATTTTAGGCCATCATCTTTTCCTGTTACCTGGCAGCTCCATCCTTAGTATCCTTCTCCCAATATACCCAATATTCCTCCTCAGCACATGTCTAAACTAGTGCAATCTTGCCTCTCTGGCTTTGTCCCCAAGCCTTCCAACCTGAGCTGACCCTCTAATATGCTCATTTCTAATCCTGTCCTTTCTCGTCACACCCAATGCAAATCTTAACATCTTTAAATTGGGTCTATTTTATATATTCAAACGCTTAATTGTTCGAATCACTAAAGATCGAACTTTAGTGATCGAACAATTAAATGTTCGAATATATTAAAAATGAATATTTACAAAAAAAGAAGAAAAATTAAAGGGTGCAAGCAGGGGGGGCAAGCCCCCCTGCACCCCCACACCCCCCGCTACTTAAATATACCAACTCTGAGATCGCACTTCAGTGTGCTACAGTGCAGGAATGGAAAATTTCCCATTTCCTACACTGTAGCGTGATCTTGGAATTGGTATATTTAAGTAGTGGGGGGGGGGGTGCAGGGGGGCTTGCCCTCCTGCTTACACCCTTTAGTTTTTTTTTATTAGTTTTTTTTTTAATTTTTTAAAATATTCGAACATTTAAATGTTCGATCACTAAAGTTCGATCTTTAGTGATTCGAACATTTAAGTGTTCAAATATATAAAATAGACCCTTTAAATCTGCTATCTCCAGCTCTAACTCATGTCTTTTCGTCGGTGCCGCCATCTCCAACCCATACAACATAGCTGGTCTCACTACCATCTTGTAGACCTTCCCTTTCACTCTTACTGGTACCCTTCTGTCACAAATCACTCCTTACACTCTTTTCCACCCTGCCTGCACTCTCTTCTTCCCCTCTCTTCTACCCTTACCATTACTCTGAACTGCAGATCCCAGGTATTTAAACTCATCCACCTTTGCCAACTCTACTCCATGCATCCACACCATTCCTTTGTCCTCCATGTCATTCAAGCACATATATTCTGTCTTAGTCCTGCTGATCTTCATTCCTCTCACTCTAGAGCATATCTCCATTTCTTCAGGGTCTCCTCTACCTCTTCCCGACTCTCACTACAAATCACAATGTCATCTGCAAACATCATAGTCAATGGGGAATCCTGTCTGATCTTGTCTGTCAACCTGTCCATCACCATTGCAAATAAGAAAGGCTTAGAGCTGATCCTTGATGTAATCCCATCTTCACCTTGAACACATCTGTCACTCCTACCACAGACCTCACCACTGACACACTGCCCTCGTACATATCCTATACCACTCTTACATACTTCTCTGCCACTTCCAACTTCCTGATACAATTCCACATCTCCTCTCTAGGCATCCTGTCTTATGCTTTCTCTAAGTCCACAAAGACAAAATGCAACCCCCTTCTGACCTTCTCTATACTTCTCCATCAATACCCTCAGAGCAAACATCACTTATGTAGTGCTTTTTCCTGACATGAAACTGTACTGCTGCTCACTAATCATTATCTCCCTTCTTAACTTCGCTTCCACTACTCTTTCCCATAACTTCATGCTGTGGCTGATCAATTTTATCCCTCTGTAGTTACAACAGGTCTGCACATCACCTTTATTTTTAAAAAAATCAGTAGCAATACACTTCTTCTCCACTCCTCAGGCGTCCTCTCACTTTCCAATATTCCATTAAACAATTTGGTTAAAAACCCCACTGCCATCTCTCCTAAATACCTCCATGCTTCCACAGGTATGTCATCTGGACCAACAGCCTTTCCATTCTTCATCCTCTTCATAGCTGAACTTACTTCCTTGCTAATCCATTGCACTTCCCAATTCATTATCCTCACATCATCCAACCTTCTCTCCGTCTCATCCTCTTCATTCATCAGCCTCTGAAAGTACTCATTCTATCTGCTCAACACACTTTCCTCATTTTTGATTACATTTCCCTTGTTAGCCTTTATCATTCTAACCTGCTGCTCATCTTTTCCAGCTTAGTCCCTCTGTCTAACCAATCGGTACAGGTCCTTTTCTCCCTCCTTAGTGTCCAACCTTTCATACAACTTGCCGTATGCCTTATCCTTAACTTTCACCACCTAAAAAGGCACAATAAGGCTGGGTAATGGCTTTTCTAGAATCCAAAAGCCTAGAGGAGACAGGTGCAGACCATCTCTGGCAAAGTAGCATGGCCTATCGACCATGTTTTCCCAGGCTGGCAGATATTGAATCCACTTGGATTGACACCAGAAGCTAAGCCAATTGTTAAAGTTAATCATTTTTTGTTTGTATTGTGGCATCATCCTTGGAGAAGCTAGAATGCTGCTTAAGGCTTGGCAGTCATGTCTCTCTTCATATAGCCCAGTGAGGTACGTCTCAAGTCATTCATCCCTCACATGGACTATGACAGAATCATACTGGTACTTATGGCTGAGTGACGCGAGTGCTTGAGTGACTTGACGGATCCTGGCACCTGACAGACAGCTAGCTGTAACCCGTGCCTTATCCAGCCTGATGAGGGGAAAATCTGTGTGTCTCACAATGGAGTCTTCTATGCCCAATACATTAGGTTTTGTGGTAGTATGCCTTATGGGTTTATTTGTTGAGACGCTGGTATGTGTGCATGTTATTATGTGTTGTGGTTGCTTTTTGCATTGTTATGTGTGTAAGTGGTTTCCATTTGGGAGGTCTTTGAGCATTTGCTAAGTTACTAGTGAGTACCTCTACATATGTGGGTTTATGTGTTGTGTCCTTATTTAGTGTAGGAAGTGTGTGTGTGGTGGCAACCTGTTTGGCATTTGCTTTGTCCATATGTGAGAGTCTTGCTTCCAATTTCATAGTGTAATTACATCTCTCACATAAAGTATTTGTTTCAGGAGTAAGTGGTTGTCAGTATACGTGAGACAATTGATACATTGCCCCAGGATGCCCATATCTATCAGGCTGGTCAGAGAGATGATGGAAAACTGCCCATGCATGATAGCAGGCTCTTACTGTATGTTTTATTAGGAAAAGGAATAGGTCAATTTGACAGGACTGTGCTGGTAGTGCTGAGACTACAAGAGGGATCTGCACTTTGTGTAGGCTAAGGTTGATCAGTAAGGCAAAGCTGCTCAGTGTGCAACTGAGTTGCTCCTAGAGCAGCAGTAAAACTTGGAAGGGTTTCATTGACAGCTGTTAAGGGAAAAACTGAGCTTCTAGGCTTTTGTGTCTGTACATGGCACTGCTAACCACTGCTGTGTGAAGAGCAGCACTGCGCAAACATGAGGCTTAAATATCAGCAAAGAGAAAAAAAGTGTTAAGCTAACTACCAATCCGGAAAGTACACAATAAGCCTTCCACAAGCAATACCCAACTCAAACAGGTTAGATCAGTGCACTTCTGCCAAAAGGGTGCAGAAAAACACCTTCTTATTGTAGAATAGCTGGTTTGGAGCCCAAGTGTAACAAGACCATACAGACTACCTACAACAGCCCTACAACTAACAGATACTATGTAATGTAATGCAATTAAATACTTAAAACAGCAACAGGCAGTACAGTGTTTTGCTCTAAAGTGCAAAAATAACAGCAAATAACTTAAGAAACTGCTAAAGTACAGTCACATTATGTAAGAGAAGTGTAAAAAAATACTTATTTTTATCCTTTCAGTAGTGGCAATAAATATCTGGTTGCCTGCCAATAATGATATTAAAAAAATGCCTCAAGCACAGTTTTTTCTTCATGCTGGAAATATTCCCCCTAAGTTTAAAATGTGTTGACTTCTTGCTCCGTCTTGCCCATGATCTACCTGATTTGTTGTCAAAGTAGATCACGGGCAGAATGGAGCAGGGGACTAACAAATGGTATGGCCATTTCTACAACACGTCCTCCTTATGGTGCTGCAGCTGTTGTATCTTTGAATAGGAACACTGTGTGATGTGTATTTATTTACGAGAAAAGCTCCTATACCAAAGCAGTCAGAGTAGCACACTAGCCAGCCACCAAATTCCCTTCTGCATAAGGGTGGCCTTGCTGTGAGTGGTGATTGAGTTAAGGTTGACTGGTATTGCCAAAATCAGGTAGCAGTGCCTGTTACAAGACACATTAAATTGATTTTAAAAGAAAAGAGTGAGTGACACACACACACACACACACACGCACACACACACACACACACACACACACACACACACACACACACACACACACACACACACACACGGAGAGAAAGAGAGACAGAGAGAGAGAGAGAGATGTGGACACATAACTCTCAACGTCTTTACTCAACCAATGCCAAAAATAATTAGGGACAATTTTTAAATATTATTCCAATTCAAATAGCAAACTAATGGAACAGGTTTTGCATCAACATGCATTTTCTGAATAATAATAAGTATGAAACTCTCTTAAAGTCTGTCATTTTTGACTGACTGTAATCCTCAGTGGTTAATCAGAAAATCAAAAACTTTATGAGGTAAAATCAGGGACATTCTACAAAATCAGCAACAGATGAAAACTATGCAGAGACTAAGATAGAAAGAAAGTGGGAGAGTGAGACAGAAAGAAGGAAATATGGATTGGTGAGAGTCGGGGAGAGAGAATGAAATGTGGACAGGGAGAGAAAAGGAAAAGAGAGAATGTGAAGGGGGAGACAGAATGAAGAAAATGCAGAGGTGAGTAATAGAAAAAAGAAAATGTGGACGTGAGAGAGAGAGAGATAAAGGGAAATTAAGAAGAACTTGTGGAAGGAGAGAGAGATAGAAGGAAGTGTGGTGAGGAGAATGAATGAGAGAGAAAGAAACATGGAGGGAAATGAGAGAGAGAGAGAGAGAGAGAGAAATATGGAGGGGGAGGAAGGAGAATAAAACTTAGTAATACAATGATTTACTGTGCGGAAACATTAGTAGACTAGGCTTTGCATCAACATGTATGTGTTTGTCTTTTCATTTTATTGAAAGCTCATGCTATCTTGAATATTAAAACATGGACACATTTTTTTATTCCTTGAAAGAATTTCTTTCCTTTATCATGACTTTTATTCAGGCCATCATTTTAGCAAACTGTTGGAAAAAGTTCTAAAATGCACTATAGAGCATCTATAATCCAGTGGCTTATTGGGGTCCAGTATCCCCCACACCCTTTGCTTAATTCATTTCTTTTTTTCACACTTATTACAGTACAGTCTTAATCCTACCAGCTGTGAAGTCATATGTTTGGCAACACTGTGTCCCTCTTTGGAAAACGGTAAAAGTGGCAACCTTAAAGTGTTTCATACCAAGGAACATCTCCTGGTACTGCTATAATTGCACACTAAAATCGTAATACAGCTGTACCACAAATTTAACTTATAATATAAAATATAAACTTTTATTTTCTCTAAAAAAGAGACATAGTGAAATGTGAGCTTAAACTTACTATTTTTAAGTAACTTAGACTTCTGAGGCAATACTGTATTCTCTTAATAGCATACGCTAAACACTACAATACAAACAAACCAAATATAAACCTTCTTGCATAATTTATATTTTCCCATACTTTAGAATTACTTGAACTCACAAATTTCATCATCTTATGAGAAACAGAAATATCTGTAAAAGTAAACAGGATTGCATCTAGAACAGCATTCATGTGTTTCCTCCTAATTAAATCTTTAAGTATACACATAGAATTTAGATAGTAATATTGCTGACTCAAACTTTTTATCAGTTCATGTTCCAAGGTTTAAATGAACTTCATTTATTCAATGCTTACAATCAGTCTTGAGGCAGATATACTGCTTTTATATAATGCACTCACATTAATTAGCAAAGCAAATGGGAAAATACTCAGTAGCCTCATCTTATTTATTTATTTAAGTGTGCTAATTGAGTAGGGGCTAGTCCCATTGACCTTTTTCAGCTATGACCCAACTCTTCTTACTGCCACATGCACAAGAAGAAGATGTATTACTTGTGATGGCTGCGCTCTGGCCCAGCAATCAAGGAGCCTCAATCCTCACCACTAACACCAGGGAGGGCGTCTCATATAGGAGAAAGGATAACAAATACACACAGTAAAGTACAATTTCCCTTAAGTGCACACAGAAATCAGTCAGTCTGGAGCTGGTTGCTCCCTTGCTCTCCAGGTCCCCAATAAGAGTCCCCACTGGCACAGCTAATGGGTCCAGATCTCAGCCTAGCTGGCAAGCTAACCTCCAGTACCCCCTCTGTCCCACCAGTGCTTCGTGTCCCTGCCCAGGTAGCTGACACACCACACACACTTTGAGATAAGTATGTATACAACTTCACAGACACTCCTGGGAAAGGCTGACACAGATTCTCCAGCTGTGCCCTTTTACCCAGACTATATGGTAGTAATTACTGCCACCACCAGCTAATACTTATCAGCTACCCAAAGGCCCTTAAAAGCATGTCCAATTATTACTGTGCAATATTATTATCCAGTTGGTAATGTGACTAATCAGCCTAAGGCTTATTAGAGTGGCCTTGTACAATAAACTCTATAAATATGCAAAGTACTCTAGAGCTTACTTATCTCCATACAAACCAGCCACAGGTAAAAGGTTTTAAAATATTTAATAATAAATAATTAAAACACAAGACAATACTACTATACCACAGTGCTATTCAAGAGTTCAGAGATCACACAGAAACGTAAAACAATACAGTAGGAAAGTTCTGATATAACAGAAGAACACAAGTCTAATCTTTATAGTCCTAGCTATTTCTACAAGAAAACATACTTCTAAGATACTACTTACATAAAGAGAACATAAGGCAGTGCTGAGAGTTGGATATCATGATCAAAATGCTTACAGTCTCTCTCTGAACTATAGTTTTTAAACTCACTAACAAACATCTATGCTGGGCCCTCCCAGATTACATCATTTTGACACTTAGGTTTTCCCAGTATACACATTAAATAATTTTGACATTTAGTCCGGAGTTCCCAGGCCAAAAGGCCACACTATTCAGCAAGCTAACACCTGCTCAGGAAACTAGAACAATAAAAGACATTTCACATGTACACTCTAGTAATTATGCCTTAAGTTAAAACAATAGAAAGAATGTGTTCAGCCAGCCTCTTCGGCACCACTATTTAGATCAAAAGGGTATACAAGACATAATTTTAACTTCAGAAGAACAGATGTGAAATGCTTGGCTTAGTGTTCCTTACAGCAGATGGCAATGTTGCTACAATCTTGAAGTTCACATTTTACAGTGTTTTCTTTAATTTAAGAAACACGGCTGTATTTTACATTTATATTTACAAATGATAGAATTATATATCAAATTCTATTTGACTAGGCTGACAGCCTTCGCCCATCTTCCCCCAATATTCACATCTTTCCCCCCCTGGAGAACTCAAGCTAGTTTTACAAGTGACCCTTGAGAAATGCCACTTGAGAGGGTTAGGTCTATCTGAGTGTACCTCACCCCGTTCCCTGTCATGAGAGCCCATCTGCATTGACATTGCTAATCCCATTGCAGTGCTACACTGACATATCATATGCTTGCAATCCCAGGCTCCATCTTAGCAACTTGTCATTTTGCTGGCTGGCTCTGTTTAACAATATTAGGGGGTTCTGATCTGTCGTTACAGTGAATTTTCTTCCATACAAATAAGGCTGAAGTTTCTGCAGTGTCCACACTATGGCTAGACATTCCTTTTCTACAGCTGCATAGCATTCCTCCCTGGGTTGAAGCCTATGACTGAGATAAACCACTGGGTGCTCTTTCCCCTCTGAAGAAATCTGGCTAAGCACAGCCCCCACCCCATGGTTCGAAGCATCCACTTGCATAACAAATTATTTGCTGTAATCTGGACTGGCTAACACAGGGGGTCCTCCCAAAGCTTCTTTCAGTTTCTGGAATGCCTGCTCACATGCTGGGGTCCACACTACCTTATCTAACCTGTTCTTCCTTGTCAAGTCTGTGAGGGGAGCAGCTATGGTACTATAACTAGGGACAAACATTCTGTAGTACCCCGCTGTCCCTAAGAATGCCCTCACCTGCTTTTTGGTAACAGGTGCAGGCCATGCCTGAGTAGCTTCCACTTTGGCAGGTTCTGGCCTTATCTTACCACTCCCCACTCTATGTCCTAGGTTAGAGACCTCTGCCATACCGATCTGACATTTGCTCGGCTTAATGGTCAACCCTGCCTTCTGTAGTCTGCCCAGCACCTCCCTGACATGCTGAAGGTGCTCTGGCCAGGAATGGCTGTAGATGGCAATGTCATCTAGTTAAACAAGAGCAAACCCTCCTACTCCTGCTTGGATATTACCCACCAGCCTTTGGGAAGTTGCTGGGACATTCTTCATCCCAAAGGGCATCTTTGTGAACTCGTACAAGCCAAAAGGAGTCACAAAGGCTGACTTCTCTCTAGCACTGGGAGTCAAGGGCACCTGCTTGTAACCATTGGTAAGATCAATGGTTGTAAGATACTTAGCCCCACCCAGCTGCTCTAGGGCCTCACCTGTCCTAGGCATGGGGTAAGCATCCGACTCTGTGTGACTATTTAATTTCCTGTAGCCCACACAGAACCTGGTGCTGCCATACTTCTTTGGAACCAGCACCACTGGGGAGGCCCAGGGACTGTTGGACTCTTGATTCACCCCTAGTTCCAACATCTTCTGTACCTCCTCCCTCAGAGTCTGTTTGACTCTCTCAGGCACCCTATAAGGGGCCTGCCTAATCGGCCTTTGGGGTCCTGTATCCACCTGGTGCTGCACCAGGTGCATGCACCCTGGTTTCCCAGTGAACATGTCCCTAAATTCCTGCAACACTGCTCGGATTTCTCAAACCTGGGTAGGAGATAGCTGCTGGGACATTGCTACCCCTTCCACTGAGGTGTCAGCCTGAGCCTCACTGAGGAGATCAGTCCCCAGATCTCCCTCAGACTCCTCCTGCAATCCACTGCAAATGCTCAGCACAAGGGCCTCCATATCATGGTAAGGTTTCATCATGTTAACATGGTACAGTTTGTGCCCCTGCCATCTGCCTAGCACTTCCACCATGTAGTTAACATCACTTACCTTTCTTACCAGCTTGTAGGGACCCTCCCAAGCTGCTTGCAGTTTGTTGTGTCTGACAGGACTAAGAATCATTACATGCTGCCCCACAGCATACTCTCTAGCTTGAGCATTCCTGTCATACCACACCTTTTCTGTTGTTGGGCTTCTGACAGGTTCTCCTGGGCCAAGCCCATGAGTTCCCCGAGCCTTGTCCTGAGGTTTAGGACATATGCCACAACAGACTCCTTGTGCGACTCACATTCACCTTTCCACTCATCTCAAATTAAATCTAGAGGTCACCTCACCCTATGCCCATATAGAAACTCAAAGGGTGAAAAACCTGTGGATTCCTGGGGAACCTCTCTGTAAGCAAACAACAGATGGGGCAAATATTTGTCCCACTCCCTCTTAAACTGATCTGCAAATGCCCGTAGCATGGACTTGATTGTAGAGTTTAACCTCTCAACAAGACCATTAGTCTGGGGATGGTAGGGGCTGGTCTTCATGTGCTTCACCCCACAGGACTTCCACAGACAAGCCAGCAGGTCTGACATGAAATTGGCACCTCGGTCAGTCAGTATTTCATTTGGGAAACCTACCCTGCTGAAAATCTCTAACAAAGCATTTGCCACCTTCTCTGCCTCAATGGAGGACAAAGCCACTGCCTCAGAGTATCATGTAGCATAATCCACTACCACTAGGATATACTTTTTTCCTGTGGAACTTGGGGTACTCAAAACACACACAATATCCATAGCTACCCTCTGAAATGGCTCCTCAATAACAGGCAAAGGCATCAAAGGAGCTCTCACCTTGTCTCCTGCCTTGCCTACCTATTGGCACTGCTCACAGGTCCTGCAGTACCCTGTTACATCTCTGGAAATTCCAGGCCAATAGAAGTTCTGCATAATACGCCTCTTTGTACGTTTTATGCCCATATGACCTGCAAAGGGAATATCATGGGCTATGGCTAGAAGTGCCAGACAGTAGGCTCTAGGCACTACCAACTGCTGTACTCTATCACCTTTTAGCCCTCCCGCAGGGGTCCACTCTCTGTATAGTAACCCTTTGTCCCAGTATACAGATTCCCCCTTCCCTTAAGAATCAGGTGCCTCCCTAACTACCTGCCTCAGGCCTTGTAATGTAGGGTCTGAAAGCTGAGCCTGTCTCAACTCTGTCCTTGTAACCTTTCCCAGCTCCCCTTCCACTGGAAGTCTGGCATCCTCTGACAGCAGTGCCTCACTATCAGCCTGGGTACTACTACTCACCTCTACCTTTGCAGTCACTCTGTCCAAGGGACTATCAGTACCCACAAGCAGCTGTGGCTCACCTTTAGTCTCACTGTTACTGCGTAGCTCACTCCCTGAAGTAACCACCTCAGCAGTCCTGGCAGCAAGGAAGCAGTCTGTCTGGGTCTCCTCCAGGCTACCAGATCCACATGCTTGTCTCTTAGCGTCACTGCATGTAACTGCATAAGTACATGGTACTGCCTCATCCAAATCCTTCCCTCTCAGGACATCTGTAGGATGGTAGTTCTGTCCCAAGACAATCTACTGATGACATTTTGTCTTTCCCACTTACTGGCTCCCTCACCTTTGGTTCCCCACTTTGCCTCCATGGACACGTGTATGCCACAAGGCCCTGGTTGCATTCAAAACATTTAACCCTAGCTTCTTGACATGTACCTGGACTAGTGGCTTCCCCTGCTACTGGCAGATTCTGTTGGGGCAGTCTGTGCTGCCCACCATGGGTTCCTTTAGACCCATGAGCAGTACTCGGGGTCCCCTTCCTGTGCAGGGCTGCCATGCTTGCCAGGTATAGGTCTCCCTTCTTCCCCCAACTCATCTGAAGTAGCACTTTGTCTATCAGCTAACCAGATCCTCATGTCCTCAGGCAAAGTGCTAAGGGCTTGTTCCCTCACCAAAAGGTCTGCCAGCCCTTCAGAAGTGGTGACCTGACATCCACTCACCCAGCTATAAAAATAAGTGCTCAGTTCAGCAACATATTCACATACATTTTCATCTGCTTGTGTCTATGCTCACGAAACTTTTTCCTATACATTTCAGGTGTTAGCTTAAAACATTCTAAAAGACATTTTTTTACAGCGGTATAATCAAAACAGACAGAGTCAGGCATTTGTGATATACAAGTTACAGCTTTCCCATGGAGTAAGGGGGTCAGGAACCATACGCAGAGCCTTTGGTCAACATTATACTGTTTAAGTACCCTCTCAAACATATAAATGAAACTATCAAAATTATCCCCCTCTTTAAATTCTGGAAGAGATTTACTGACCTGTTGTGCTTCTGGGGTCCAGTTACTCCCTTCCCCATTACCTCCATGACTCTGGTGAAGAGTCAGCATTTCCCTCTCATTCTTCCTCTGATGCTCCTTTTCTTCGGCTTCTATCTCCAAACGCCTGACCTCCAACTCTATTCTCTTTAGCCCCAGCTGGATTTTTAAGTTCACTGCAGAAAGGTTGAGCTGTCCATTCTCCAAGGATATTGTATTTCCACTGCCAGTCTGATTGTCCTTCACAGAAAGGTTGAGCTGTCTATTCTTCAAGGATATTGTATCTCCACTGCCAGTCTGATTGTCCTCCTGGATGCTGTTTTCTGATGCAGCTGTAACCAAGGCTGCAATCAGGTCTGCCTTAGTCAGGTTTCCATGCACCAGTCCCCTAGCCTGGCACATCTCCACCAGCTGGCTCCTTGTCAGCTTTCCATACTCCTGTGCTGACATGCTGCCTGTTCACCCTGACTAACTAAGCTAACAAAAGAAATAAAACAATTGTGATCTGAACTCTAAGTATTCACTGCGTGGCTGATTTAGAGTACAAAACACCTCCAGAGATCACTGTAAATAAGCTACAGGATTCACTCTACCTACACCATTGCAAACCACAAGTGAGGATATCTTATCCCAACCACTGCCACCACACTGTAACTGCCGTGCCCTGGCCAAGCAATCAAAAAGCCTCAGTCCTCACCATTAACACCAGGGAGGGTATCTCATACAGGAGAAAGGATAACAAATACACACAGTAAAGTACAATTTCCATTAAGTGCACACAGAGATCACAGTCAGACTGGGGCTGGTTGTTCCCTTGCTCTCCATGTCCCCAATAGGTCTCCCTACTGGCACGGCTATAGGGTCCAGATCTCAGCCTAGCTGGCAAGCTAACCTCCAGTACCCTCTCTGTCCCACCAGTGCTTTGTGTCCCTGCCCAGGTAGCTGACACACCACACACACTTTGAGATAAGTATTTATACAACTTCACAGACACTCCTGGGAAAGGCTGACACAGATTCTCAAGCTGTGCCCCTTTACCCAGACTATACAGTAGTAATTACTGCCATGACCAGCTAATACTTATCAGCTACCCAAAGGCCCTTAAAAGGGTTTCCAATTATTACTGTGTAATATTATTATCCAATTGGTAATTTGACTAATCAGTCTTAGGCTTATTGGAGTGGCCTTGTACAATAAACTTTATAAATATGCAATGTACTCTAGAGCTTATTTATCTCTGCACAAACCAGCCACAGGTGAAAGGTTTTAAAATATTTAATAATAAATAATTAAAACACAAGACAATAATACTACACCACAGCACTATTCAAGAGTTCAGAGATCACACAGAAACTTAAAACAATACAGTAGGAAAGTTCTGATATAACAAAAAACACTTAAGTCTAATCTTTATAGTCCTAGCTATTTCTACAAGAAACCATACTTCAAAGATACTACTTATATAAAGAGAACATAAGGCAATGCAGAGAGTTCGATATCAAGATCAAAATGCTTACAGTCTCTCTCTGAACAATAGTTTTTAAAGTCACTAACAAACATCTCTGCTGGGCCCTCCCAGATTACATCATGTTGACACTTAGGTTTTCCCAGTATACACACTACATCATTTTGACACTTAGTCTGGAGTTCCCAGGCCAAAAGGCCACACTATCCAGCAAGCTAACACCCGCTCAGGAAACTACAACAATAAAAGACATTTCATATGTACACTCTAGTAGTTATTCCTTAAGTTAAAACAATAGAATGTGTTTAGCCAGCCTCTTTGGCACCACTATTTAGATCAAAAGGGTATAGAAGACATAATTTTAACTTCAAAAGAACAGATGTGAAATGCTTGCAGCAGATGACAATGTTGCTACAATCTTGAATTTCACATTTTACAGTGTTTTCTTTCATTTAAGAAACAAGGCTGTATTTTACATTTATATTTACAAATGATAGAATTATATATCAAATTCTATTTGACTAGGCTGGCAGCCTTCGCCCATCTTCCCCCAATCTTCACATTATTCATGTAAACAGCAGCTGGTACTGCTCCCTTAAGACCCTCACTCATGGATCCATTAGGGACGTTTGTACTATTCATAGTTTTAACATAGAAAGCGTTTTACACTAATGAAAGGCAGGAATGATATTAGCATTTTAGGGATCCCCAGCAAGTGTCAAGCTGGGGGTCACCTGGACATTACATTTCCAGTCTAAGTATCACCTTGTCATTGCCACCCCTCATAGGTAGCATTTCAGGTCAAGCTAGAAAGGTTTAGGAGTATTATGCACAGAATGAACTGTAGTTGCATTACTCTTACATTATAGCATTGTAACAGACCTGTGTACCACACTATGTTGGCCCACCCCACAGAGGTACATTTACAGAGTGGCATTTAGTTGCAATGATGTTACAATGCTACAATCCTAAGTACAGGGCCATCTTTAGGTGAGCTGTGATATAGGTTAAGAGCAACATGATGATCCATCTGTTGCTTAGTGCTTTCTCCAGCACACATCTGCTTATGCTCCCCCTTGGCATCCCCCCATCCTAGCATCCCAACACCATCCAGATTACTTTTTTCTTTCTTTTCTGAAATTTTGTCTTACTCTTCAGCTTTTTCTCATATCCATCCACCACATTCTAACTGGCCAAGACTGCACATTAATTACTGTGGAGGAAATAATTAAATTAAACCAAGGAATCTGGATGCTTTTAGACCTCCAGAAACAACAGTGTTCTAGCCACTTCGAGGTGCATTTTAGAGCTTTTTTAAACAATATTTTCACCCATTGAAGGCCAGAACAAATCATGACTAAGGAAAAAAAAACAGTGTTACTGTTCAGCTTTACTTTTTCTTGCATTCTTTTAACAAAAGTGGCAAAAACTATACAGTAATAGCTAAATATAGCTGGGTGTCACTTGGTTCCAAGAAGTCATGAAGTTATAAATGCTCAAGGTACATTTTAGCTCTGTTTTACACTCTTTTTAATGTAGGAATGGTCTGCAGAAAAATCATCAGTAAGGAAACAAATTCAGTCTTATTTTTTCTTTCAAGGAAGAAATAGGTTGTGTCCAAAGCTTCCTATTTAAAGCTGATAAAATAGTAGTTCATAATAATCTGAGAAGACAAATGTTTGTGAGGATTAATAATTCCTAACTAGAATAGTGCCTGCCTTTCTAACTCCTCTCCAAAAATAGAGTCACCTTCTGTGTATCCCATTGGTACTAGATTAGGATGATAGGGGAAGCACAAATGTCCACAGTCAAATATTTCACGTGGCTGCTGTCATACATATACATGAATAGCTCCTCAGTCATAACCCCAAAAGACAGCCACCTTCTGTGTATCCCTCTGATATAAATCTGGGATGAAAGTGAAATAACACATAGAACACAGCAACATATTTTAACCTTTTGCTATCAGCATGTAAACAGCTAGTCTCCAGTTTGATTGTGCAGAAAATGAAAAAAATAATGATCAGATTAATGTAGTTGAACTTGTTGCTTCTAGACAGTACACAGCCCATTCACAGTCTATAGTGACCGTCTGTGTACACCTCTGAGCTTTGTGATGAAAGTTAAATAAATAATGACAATAACATCCTGAACCCCATACAAGCTACACCAACCCCCTTTGAACACCTCTGAGTAGAGTCAGTTGCAGAATGGGGTTGAGACAGAGGCCACCACTAAGTTCATGTCACAATCTAATTATACAATCTGTGTGGGTGCCACAGGGCATCTAAAAGATGCAA
Source organism: Protopterus annectens (assembly GCF_019279795.1). Classification (NCBI taxonomy): domain Eukaryota; kingdom Metazoa; phylum Chordata; order Ceratodontiformes; family Protopteridae; genus Protopterus; species Protopterus annectens. The sequence continues at coordinate 1,822,449,792 of NC_056735.1, forward strand.
GGGTCTGGATCTTCTGTACCTTATCTTTGAAAGGTTAGCTACATTGTTCTTATTGCTATCTACAGGAGTTATGTATTTCCCTGGCAATATTGAGTGAGTCCACAGAAAAAAATCGGTGATATTTTTACACACACTCTGCTGCTGACAAGTCAGGTCTATCCCAAGATGCTCAAACACATATACATATGCTACATGTGCACCTTCAGATAAATTGGAGGAATGCCATTTCACCAATGACATGCCTTTGGTATGCTTAAGGAAACCAGAGTACATGGATAAATGCACATAGATATGGGGGCATGCAGACTCCACATAGGAAAAACTCACAGCCAAGAACTCAAACAGAAGCAAACACTTGCAAAATGGCTACAATTCCCACTGTGCCACTATGCCATACGACTGCCATTATTTAGTGACTGTATCCCTCAATGATTTACCAGAAACCACAAGTTTTACCTGGAGCTGACCAAAATATGAGGCAAAAGCAGGAAGGTTCTGTGAAATCAGGCATAGTTGAAAAGAATGAATCTCTGGTTGCCTGCCAGGGATTAAAAAAAAGTACCTTCTACAAACCACATCATTCTTTTTTGATGAAAGATGTATTCTACAAACCACATCATTCTGTGTTGATGAAAGATGTATGCTGTTCATACATTCTTTTTTATTTCAGACCCTCTGCAGTCCCTCATGGTACTGCTGACTGCAAACTCCAAGTGCTGTTGAATCCATTACATTCCATTGCTGAAAGTTTCCAGGCTTTTCTCTCAATCATACTCAGCAAGATCTACACAGCAAAGGCTCATGAGTGGGCCCAAACAGAAAGCACAGAAATTAAGTACACAGTGATTTAATTGTAAGTGTAAGGTGCTGCTATTTTGAACAGCCAAGGCACCAATTTAACTTGATGAAATTAAAAAAAAAGCAAAGGTGAGACAGAAGTCAGAAATGTGCTCTTCCCTGAGTGGCACCCCATGTGACTGCCTAGGTTGTCTATGCCTAAAACCAGCCATGCCTATGTACCACAAGGTAACCAGGCCACTCAGCAGACCATTGTCACACAATCTCATTGGCATTTAGCTGTCATGCCATTGCACTTTGAGAAGCCTCTGCACCACAACAAGGTCACCAACACACAGTAGGTTATTTATACAGACACACTGACTGGCATGTGGTAGAAATGTTACTGCAGTAAGTCTTGGTACCACATCAAGGTAGCCAGTCCCACAGAGAAAAAATCACACACACAGACACACACACGTACACACATTCATGCATACACAGACAAAGGCAGTGATTGACTTTTAGTAGCAAAGTTGTTACATTATGGTATGGCTCTGTACCACATCAGGGTAGCAACTTCCTGAGGGGACCACTCACAGACACCCACTCTCACATGGACACATACAAATCTACACATGCATACACATACAATTCCGTACACAGCAACATGCACCCACATATAAAGCCACACAGCCAATTCACAGGCGCATGCCAACTCACAACGAGACAGAAACTCAAACAGATATGAAAACCAAGAGACACACACAGCCATTCAACCCAGACACAGACACACTCACCTATATTGAAAGAAATAAATCCCATACAGGTAGGTTAGAGTGAAAAAAAAATGATGGTACACTGGCATTCAGTGGTATGAAATGTGGCACAGAAAAGCAAAATGGGATTGTTCAATACCCTTATACTGAGGTATCACAGTTATGAATCCCCTATACATTTTTGTCTCCCAACCTTTGTCTCCAAAATATAGAATGATACTCATTACAAAGTAGAATAAAAAGGCACACTTTAGAACACTTATTAATATTTTCACTTATGATATTTATAGCATGATTTAAAACTGTTTCTTCCTGCATAAAAAGTTATTGTGTTTTATGCTTAACTCTTTAATGCTATGTACAACTATATAACTCTCTCTCTTCTAGCCTTCTCTGTTCAGTTGTAATATTTTGCTCTCTTGTACACTTGTTTAATTATACACAACTCAATATATGTATTGTATGCTCTTCTTGAGCCTGGGTCATGACTGAAAATGGAAGCTAGTCCAACCCACCCACCCAGACAACAAATAGAAATTAATTAATTATTTAATTAAGTAGGTAAGTGAGTGATATGATTCAGTATTATTTATCTTGGATATCTGTAAACAATTCTTAGCAGTGAATGTGTGACAGACCTTTTCAGTGAGGAACAAAGTGAAACATGGACTTCTTAAAACACAAAATGAGGGCCATTCCTACATATCTCTCAACCTCTCTGTCCAATAATTCTGGATAATGCCAAATGTAATGGGCGAACAATGTTTTAAATATTACTCCAACTCACTTAAAAAAACTTAGTAGAACTACAAATTTTGCATCAACCTGCATTTCCTGCAGAATAAGCAGTGTGATATTCCAATGTCTGACATTACTGACTGACTGTAATCCTCAGTGATTTACCAGAAAATGAAACATTTTATGAGGGACAATTGAAAATGTAAAGCAAAATCAGGGGCATCCTGCAAAATTGGGACAGGTGAGATTAATATATATCTGATGGCCTGCCAGCATTTATACGATTCCCAGAAAGAGAAAACTGTTCCTGAAAACAAGGAATATCTGCTCTTCTTAAAATCCCAGCCAGATAAGTGCTGAGATTAGTCATTCTGGGCAGCCAGTTTTTAGCACTTACATTACATTCATTCACCAGTTACCAACTTTGTCCTAACAGGGTTACACCACAACTCTGTTTAGAATAGAGAGAACAACTGGAAAATTAATATTTTTCCTTCTTCTTTCCTCAAATTCATTTACTGATTACTTGCTTTATCCTATTCAGTGTTATAGCACAATCCTGTTTAAGATAAAGCCTGTAACTAGAAAATGAGCAATATTTTTATCCTTCTTTTCCTCCCAGCCAACTGCAGATTTTGTGAGCGCCCCACACAGTCATAGATGAGCAGGCAGATCCTGCAGCTGTGGGTATTGTTGGTGCTTAAGAGTGGCTATGATATGAAATGATGGATGTTCATGCAGTAGAACATGTAGAGTTGATACCTGAAGTGTTACATTCTGGAATGTTCAGTATGTCTGTGAAAAACAGGTCAATAGCCAGTATCTGAACTTTAAATTTAACAAAGCAGTTGTCGGTGAATAAAGTAAATCTCTGAAAAAAGACCAAAGCCCACAACAAAATAGTATAACAACACAGATAGAAATACACCACAGCCACTTGAGGAAAGAAAAAATGTTTAATTCAGTTGGCACATTCATGTCCTGCCTGGACACTTCATCAGACTTATAGAAACCAACAGTATGACTTAGCTTTATATATCAGCATCACAAGTCAAGTAGCCAATCAATAATCACACTCTAGCTTTCAAAAATTTAAAAACACAGTGCAGTCATGCATTCTAGAAGCTATATGTACATATAGCAATATAATAAAAACATTAAAGCAAATAATAGATGTAGAAAACATCTATAGAAGAAATATATGTATGTATATATATATATATATATATATATATATATATATATATATATACAACTCATATTTATATAAAAACATCTAAATTTGTATATACAAAAATCAGTAATAACATTTAATGCATCTATGTACATATAAAAGCATTAATTGTTATACTGTGCATCATTCATATATTGACCACAAAATGTCACTGTTCATTCATCTTATCTAATACATGTAAAAGCAACCTTCTCAGTGAAAAATATTCACATAGCACATCAGCATAATCAATAATACAGAACATACCCTATAAGAAACTGTGTATATATACCTAACCACTAAAACATCTAAAATCAAGGAACAAAATGGGAAAGGCAGATATTGTCAAAGCTTTAAAGAGTTATCAATTAAAAATGGCTTTAAACTGACTCTATCATTTAAACCCCAGTTTTTATCAGCCTGTAGTATTATAATCAACCTCATCTCATGTGTTTCTGTGTAATTCTTTATATTACTTAATCTCATACTTTTATTAACTAACTCAATAGCCAAAAATTTTAATTTATGTGTTAAGTCATTGTTCAACACGTCTCGCTAGGGCATTTTTGTCATCTTCTCTGTTAATGGCACATAAGTGCTCTCTTACTTATTCTCTGAGGGTATGGTTGCTCTTACCTATGGCTTTGTAAGTCAAGCAGAGATCGCCTCTTAGTAGACGATATGAGACAGAGAATAGCTGGAGTTTTTTTGAGTCTGTCCATTTAGGACATGTGTTTAAGGCATAGGATCCTCTTCATGAGGTACTTTTGTGGCCTCTCCAGCTGTTGCAGGTGTCTAGTGAGGTACATGCCAAATGGGGCATTATACTCTGTGATTGGTCTAATGAGGGAAGAGTAGAGAGAAATGATGACGTCTTTCTTCCTGGATGCAAAACCCTTGGTAATGAGAAGTGCCACATAGAAGGACTTTCTGACCCCAGTGGCAATGTGGTGGTTGAAGGACAGGTTGCTGTCAACCTGTTTCCCCAGAGCTCTTATAATGCCTTCAGTGTTCAGTGGGCTCCCATCAATGTGGTAATTAGTGGGAACTGAGTTTTTCTCAAAGGGGATGACATCGCATTTTTTGGCATTAAGCTTAAGGTTATGGTTATGACACCAGCCATTGGTCTCCGTGAGGCCTTTCTGTAGGATGTCTGCACCACTTGGGGAGTTAATAACGGCTCCCGGCTTACAGTCATCTGTGAACTTGGTCAGCCAGAGTCCCAACGTATTGGCCTGGACTTCTGAGAAGTAGATGCCAAACAGGATAGTACCTAGGACCAATCCCTGTGGGACTCCGCTCGTGACTGGTCGACAGTCTGACTTGGAGTCCGCTACTTTCACTCTGTGGGTTCTATCTGAGAGCCAGTTTACACCCACCTAACGATATAGGGGTTGATGCCTTGTTTGGTGAGTTTATCAATAATTCCTGAGTGAGGAATGGTATCAAAGGCCTTGGCCAGATCAAGGAAGGCTGTATGAACTGTCTTACCTTCATCCACAGCTCTGGTGACTGACTCAAAGAAGTCATCCAGGTTGAGCAGGCATGATCTATCTTTCACAAAACCAAATTGCGTGGGATCTAGAGTTTGGAGATTCCCTATATCCTTGTTAATTAGGTCCAATATGATGCACTCCATAGCCTTACAAATCAGACTCATCAGGCTAATGGGGCAATAATTTCCAGGGTCTGTAGTCGCTCCTCCTTTATGGAGTGGGATGACTGTAGCAGTGCACCATTCGGTAGGGACAAAGCCAGATGTGAGGCTGTGAGTGAACAGGGCATACAGATGTGGTGCCATTTCACTTTGTAATTCATGTAGAACACTGCCAGGGATATTGTCGGGTCCCATGGAGGCTGTATTCTAGCCTTGGACAATGCAGCTTTAACCTGTGCTGCAGTAATGCTGGGTGCCTGCCATTCTTCCGGGACTGAGATTGGTCCTTTAGGGGGGGAGAGAGGGGTAAAGTTGGCACTGAATCTGTCTGCCAGTATGTTGGCAATATCTGTTGGCTCAGCATAGGAGTTACCATTGGGTAGTAATAGAGCAAATCTGGGTATTGCCTTGGAGATTGTTGATATAACTATAGAAAGCTTTGTGGTTGGTTTTTAGTGTCTGCCACAATTCTGCCTCCATATCTGGCTTTGGAGGTTTTGATGAGGGATCTCAACTTTTTGTTGAAGCTAAAAAAGGAATTTTTCCAGTCCTGGAAATTCACCTTTTTCTGCAACAGTTTCTTCCTTCTGTTGTAGAGTTTATTAATGGCAGGTGACCACCAGATTGGCTTCCTTTTTTGGAGGAAAGCGTCTTGATTCTGTTGGGTATGGCTAGCTCCATGCATTTATGTACGTGTTCATACAGTACATTGGTGCATGATTCGGCAGTCATGCATCTATTTTCCATTGACATGGGTGCCATGAATAGCCACCTCTGTTTTTAGGAGTCCAAAGTCAGCTTTGGAGAAGTTTTTCATGGTGGATACCTTTGCGGGGGGGGGGGGGGATGTGGATTTCCATGGTGATTAGTTTGTGGTCGGATCTAACCAGGGACGAAGTGACTACTGGTGTAGAGCAAGGGTTGCCCATGTTAGTAATAACCAGGTCAAGGATGTTGATTCCTCTATTGGGGGTAAGAATGAGCTGGCCCAGGGCACTGGAATTGATGAATTCCAGGAAGCATTGGGCCAGTGCACTGGTGCATGAGTAGTTTTCCCAGTTGATGGAGGGGTAGTTGAAGTCACCTAGTATGAGAGTGTTGGGTTGGATCTTAATAGTTTCCAGGGGGCTTAGGAATGTGGAGTGAGAGTCTTGGGACATGATTGAGGACCTATAGCAGGTACAACCTGAATCGCCATCTTACCCAATGTTAGCTGTACCTGGAGCATCTCAGATGCATTATGTTGGGCTACTAGTATGGAGGCATGCATGTCCTTTATGAATATGGAGGCACCATTGCCTTTGGAGCTTTGGTCCATTTTCTGGGGCCGAAAGGTGTAGAATGAGTTATAGCCTGGTAGCACAGGGGTGCTTTCTGCTGCTTCAAACCATGTCTCTGTTACAGCACAAATGTTGATGTCTTCCATTTTGAGGAGTGCTTTGAGCGAGTGCATCATGAGATTTAGACTTCTAGCAGTGAGCAGCATGACCCACAGATTGGATTTATTTATAGCTGTTATGCTGGTAATTTGGTCTTTGGAACATTGCCTAAAAAAGGCACTATAGGGGTTGCAAGAGCCTTAGCCAGTACCCAAAACCCAGGGGTGACAGATGCAGGCCATCTCTGGCAAAGCATAGAGGTCTGTAAATCATGTCATCCCAAGCAGCTACTGGATCCCCTTAGAATTACACCAGAAACTTAGCCAGTTGTTGAAGTCAATCATGTTTTGTTTGTA
>NC_056735.1:1822461690-1822484190 GCF_019279795.1 Protopterus annectens
TCGGTCTATTACACCGGCAACTCCCTACATACTCTCCTCCCTTGGATCCCTCAGTTTGAGGCTCATATTTCTGACATATGCAAGAGGACCCTCTTCCTCGGCACTGTCAGTGACCATGTCTGAGGCTCTGAGGCCCCTTTGGGTGTCAGTTCTGTCGGAACCCACCCTTCCTCAATCTCATGCTTGGGGGGGTGGAACCCTCAGTTCCATCCATGGTTCCAGTTGTGTTGCCAGTTCCATCTTCAGGACTGAGGGTGACTCCCACCCTGGTTTTGCTTGAGGCTCCATCCCCAGGAGTGGATTGTGTGGAGCGGGGTGTGACTCCGGTTCCGAAATTGTTTCCTTCGGTTCCGGGCTTCCATTTCTCTTCAGGCGGGCCTGCTTTCCGGGTGATGGAGAGGGTGCTCACTTCGAGCAATCCTCCTGTGTCAGACATCCCACCAGTTCCTCTGAGCCACAGCTGTCAAAGGCCACCCCCCCAGGACTCCGAGAGCGCAAGGCCCAGGAAACCCCTGCTCAGGGTATTTCCCTTTCTGAGTCCTCTTCAGATGCTCCCACCAAAGAACCCCCTCTGAAACAGGCATGTAAGAGGAAACACATGGACTCCCCAGAGGAGTCCCTCATGGAAGATACAGACTAGAATGACAGCGAAGGATCCCCATGGTCACCCCCTGATGATGTCTCATTTGGAGACATCCTGGAAATCTTGAAGCAGAGGGGTGACTGGAAGCCCTCCAATCCTTCCTCGGCAGAATACATATTCCTGCAGGCCTTCCGCTCTCTGCCCTCTACTTCTTGGGTGACCCCCCTGCTGATGAGTTGGTCAAACTCATTGTGCAGTGGGCATTGAGTCCATCCCCAGGAGATCAGATAAGATACTCTCCCCTCCAGAGGATCAAACACATTGGTCAAGAGGTTTGCCAGTAGATGCTATGCTGGTGGCGGTAGCCACAAAATAGACCTTACAGAGGAAAGTCCTGTTATTCACCCACCCAACTGAGAGTCCCAGGTGATGGACAGGTTAGGGAAGTGAGTTTTTGCGTTAGCAACCTTTGCTGTCAGGTCTCTGAACTTTCTGGCACATTGTACGAGGCTCCAGAGAGATCTCATCTCTGAGCTCTCTGGAACCCTCACTGGTCAAGTTTCAGATGGGGCATGTGATAAAGTTGCTTCCCAACCTGCCACCCGAGAGTCAATCTCCAATTCATCCATGAGGTTGCTGTCCCATGCAACCGAAGGAGCGGCTAGAGCTGCGGGTGCAGGCGTAGTTATGAGACGCCACACCTGGATGTGCATTTGTGACCTGGCGGACTCCTTCAAGTCTTCCTTTTTAAATGCCCCTATTGAACCATCAGCTTTGTTCAGTGCTAAGGTCAAGGATACATTAGCCAGGTGCGAACAGGACAGGAAGACCTTGTCTGCCATGGGTCTATGTTTTTCCAAACCTCAGCGTTCCTTCTCCAGGTACCAGAGGATTGGAAAGATGTGGCACAAGAAGTCTCAAGGTCCTTTCCGTAACGCACATGGTGAGGACTCCCCCAGAGGCAGAGGTGGTTCCAATAATGGAAGATGCCCCTTTCAGGGCAGAGGGGGTCCCTGGAATCAGAACTCCAGAGAGTCTTTCTCTGGAAGACCGTATTAACGCTCCTGAAGTGCTGCCCAATTGCTTTCCTCTGGAAGCAGTCAGGGTGCATTTCTTTCTGCACCAAGCTGCCTGGCTCTCTATTACAAATGATCAGTGGATGCAGAGAATAATTTACAGAGGCTATTACATTTCACTAATCTCTTATCCAAGACCTCTGAAATCCCTTCCCAATGTTCCACCCAGTCAAAGGGAGGAGGCAGCTTCTGAAATATGAAAGCTATGTCAAAAACGAGTCATCCAACAGGTCCCCCCAGACCAGTGCGGATCAGGGTTTTACGCAAGATTCTTTTTAGTGCCAAAGAAGACCGGGGACTGGAGGCCCATTTTGGATCTCAACCAGCTAAACAAATCAGTGGATCAGACAAAGTTCCGCATGGTCACGATTCAATCTATCCTCCCCTTTCTGTGGGAGGGTGTGTGGATATGCTCTTTAGATCTCTGGGATGCGTATTACCACATTAAAATGGACAAGCGCTCCAGGACTCTCCTTCACTTCTGGCTGCGATCCAATCACTACCAATTCAGAGCCCTGCCATTCGGTCTCTTGATGACCCCCAGAGTGTTCACGAAATGCCTAGCAGTGGTCACAGCTCACCTGAGACTTCAGGGATTCCAGGTGTTTCTGTATTTAGACAATTGGCTCCTCTCCACCCCCACCAAGCGCCTTCTGGTCAGGGCCCTCCGCTACACTCTAGTTCTAGTGGAATCACTGGGCATTACTATCCATTGGGAGAAATCCAACCTTCAGCCCTCACAACAATTGGAATTTATAGGGACAATATTCAATACTCAATCAAGTCTGATCTCTCTTCCCCCTCACAGGCATCAGAGATTAAAGGCACAAGTTCAAGTGATACTCTGTTGAAGAATGGTGTCTGCAAGGGAAGTTTTTCAGGTTCTGAGGTCTATGGCAGCAGCCATCCCAATTGTTCCCCTAGCCAGATTAGACATGAGACTACTACAGTGGCTCCTTCTCTCCCAGTGGATATCCAATATTCATCCCCTGAGATCACAGATTCTCATCACCAACACCTGCAAACAACATCTCCTCTGGTGGATGAGTACAGACAAAAATCTTTGGTGTTGCCCCTTCCAGGCTCCCCAACCAAGTGCCATGGTGACCACGGACACTTCCCTGATAGGGTGGGGGGGGGGCACTTCCAGGGAAACTCAGTTCCAAGGCATGTAGTCCTGCATAGAGGTCAACTTTCATATCAATGTCCTGGAGTTAAGAGCGGTGCTATTGGCGTTGCAAGCATTCCACCCGCTCCTTCCATCCGGAACAATTGCTATCCAGTCGGACAACATGTCCATTGTCTGGTACATAAACAAACAGGGAGGGACCAAATCCTACCCCCTATGTCACTAAGCCATGAGAATCTGGCATTGGGCTATAGCTTCCAACCACTTTCTGATCACAATGCATATCCCGGGGAACTCCTTTGTGATTGCGGACAGGCTAAGCAGATGCATCCTCTGTCCTCACGAGTGGTCTCTCAGTCAGAGTGTGATGGCAGAAATCTTCAGCCATTGGGGCCAGCCATGCTGCGATCTTTTTGCCTCCTCCTCAAACACAAAATGCAGCAGCTACTTTGGCCTCTTTACCTCTCACGGAGAGTCACCGAGAGACACTTTGATTCACGATTGGCCCACGGGTCTCCTTTGTGTTTATCCTCCGATTTCTCTGATCCTCCTTTTACTAAGGAAAGCTATTCGGTTGAGAAGCAAAGAGATCCTCATTGCCCCATTCTGGCCTCATGAAGTGTGGTTTCCCTTCCTCCGACCTCATCTGTTACAACCTCCTTGGATCCTAGACACTCATCAGGACCTCATATATCATCCACAAGGGCTAACTCTACTGAATCTATCCACTCTCAATCTGATGGCTTGGTTCCTCCACTTCCGTTAGTTGCCAGGCAGGAAACCCTGTCCTCATCGGTCCGTGATATTTTCCTGGCCTCCCATAAACCATCCACCAGAAAACTTTACAGGGACAAATGGAAAAGAATCTCTATCTGCTCACATAATCAGAAGCTTGATCCATTCTCAGCTCCTGTCGCTACTACTCTTCATTACCTTGCTGAGTTGTTCGACAATGGTGCATCAGCTTCCACCATGCGAGTCCATTTAGCAGCTATTTCCAACTTCCATAATGGTTCAGATGGAGTCCTGCTTATTTCCACTTGACTTTGCAAGATCTTCCTTAAGGGAATTTTCCACAGCAGACCTTCCATCAGGCAACCGGTGGAGGCATGAACTCTCACCCAGGTTCTTCAGTCTCTCTCTCTCTCTCTCTACCCCCTTTTGAGCCTGCTGTGACATGTAATCTAAAATTTCTGTCATGGAAATCCTTATTTCTGGTGGCAGTCACTTCAGACAGATGAATATCTGAGTTGCAAGCCTTATGTATCAAGCGCCCTTATCTGATCTTCCATAAGTACAGAGTATCACTTCGTACTAACCCATCCTTTCTCCCCAAGGTGGTTTCCGACTTTTCTATTAACCAGTCCATTGAGCTCCCTGTATTTTTTCCAAATTATTCAAACAAGGGAGAATACAGCTTACATTCATTGGATGTTAATAGACAATTATGTTTCTACCTGGACAGAAGTAAGTCCTTTTGCAAGTTGGACCAACTTTTCATTTCCTTTTCTGGCCCTAGAATGGGATGTGCAGTATCTAAAGTTACTTTGTCAAAATGCCTCAGGGATTGCATTAACTTCTTATATTCACTTACGAATGAATCTAAGCTTGGTCAAATCAAAGCTCACTCAACTAGGGCTATTGCAGCATCAGTTGCCTTCCACTCTAGGGCCTCCATGGATGACATTTGTGCAGCAGCCATTTGGGCTAAAACCCATACCTTCATCAAGCATTACAAATTGGATCTGATCTTCAGGGGAAGAGCGGCCTTTGGCTCAATGGTTCTCAGGAATGTTCTTCCATAAGGGCCACCCAGGTTCTCCAGGTAGCTTGGGATTCTGTCCCATCAGTGATGAACAGGAAGAAGATTAACAACTTCAGATAAAGAAGTTATGTCTTACCATAACATTCCATCTGAGTTGTTGATCTTCTTCCAATCATCACACCCTCCCACTGATCCCCGCCAAAGGCTCCTGGCAGATCATCTGGGTCTGTGGTGTTTCAGGGATTCTGCGCAGAGATGGCCTTTGACTTTCTGTTTTTCTCCTATATGTTGCATGCAAACTCAATCTGAGGTTACTGAGTGAAGGGCATTGTGGGTAACAACTTAGCTTGAGAGTTTTTGGTGCACGCAAGCTTGGTATAAGGCCGACTCAGTTCTGAAGGCTCGGAACCGAACCCATCAGTGATGACTGGAAGAAGATCAACAACTCGTAACGTTATGGTAAGACATAACTTCTTTTTTCATTGATAGGATAATCTGTAACTTTTTCCTGCTATGTTAGCAATGCTCATTTAGAGAAAACCAGTTCACAGCATGCCAAAATGTTCTTTCATTAATAGGCTAGTTTGTGACTTTTTTCTGCTGTGTTAGCCATTTCCCTTAAGCTTGAATATCTGTGTACATTCAACTGTTTAGGATATTTCAAGCAAGCACTTTTGTTAATGAAATTTGTTACAAAAACATTCAGGAGTAGAACACTTTTTGTTTCACACAAACACATTCTGTTAAGCCAATGAATATTTTGTCACATCACACTACTGTGAAGGGAAAACAGTTCTACAAAATTATATACACACACATATATATATATATATATATATATATATATATATATATATATATATATTTGTTCCTAACAAATGCATATTATTACTATGAGGGAAACAAGTATTATGCTTATATAATTCTATCAATTCTCACTTTTTATTTTGAAAACCCCAAAAATTCTAAATCAAAGTTTGAATTTTACAGAAAAATCTTGTCTCCATTGGTTGTTACTTTTTTTACCACCTACATTAGTTAAAATTGATACCTGATTGACACTCTTTTTAATCCAAAGTTTAACACACCTGCATGTTATTATGATCAACAAAATAATGACTACTAAATTAAAGCTGCAATAATAGTTTTCCACCATGCTGAAAATAACCCATTTCACCAATTACTCCAATCGCTGTTCCATGTCTTTCTAGCATTTTCAGATACTAGTTATCTTTTACTTAAATGTTGCTTTATGGATTTATCTTGTCTGGAATATAAGTACAGCACTCCTTCCTGATCAGAACGTAAAGACCCTTTTGCTTCTGCTACATTTATGTCATGACTGTATGACTGATTGATCTAATGTACCAATACTGTTTTTAATTCTTTCTTTCTCCTGGCATTTTTATTTTACCTTGAGGTAATTCTTTAGTTAATCTCATTGATGGTATTACATATTCTACACAACAGGTCTCTTCCCATTCCATAGGAAACCATGTATATGCTTTTGTACTGCAAATGTAGCATTCCCTAACTACTGTGATATTGAATTCACTGAACCATACTGGTTTTGATCCTGTCTGTTGTATGCATACACTTTCTTTTGGTACTGTCCTTACTTTTAAGGTCAGAACATCTATGTTGTCTGGTTTATCACAACTCTATTCCTGTTACTAATTTTAGTAAATCTTTTAGCTTACATTCTGTACTCTTAGTATCAATGGTCCATTCAATTCCTTTACTTTGCTCTTTGGCTATTTCTTGGAATACTTCTTACAGGTTTTTTATCCACTGTTGATGCTTTGCTTTTAACTTTAAAATACTGAACTGTCCCTGCAGCTTGTACTTTTGAATCAGTCCTGCATTATCAGTGAGCCCTCTTCTAGTCCACCTTGCCATATGTACTCTCAGAGAATTTACTACATAAGCACTGTCACTGTAAATATTTACTAGATGTAAATGCTGCAAACATATTTTACAACTTATAGCTCAGCCTTTTGTGCTGACATGTATACTTGTAACTTAACCATAATTGGTTTGTCTCTCTTTTGGAATGTCACTATTGCAAGCCCACTGTAGTACCTCCCATCCTTCTTATCCAATAAAATTGGATAAGTAGTACTTGTCTCCTCTTTATATTTGTTTGTCTCACTGTCATTTAGCAAAGTCTTGATTGTCAAATGTGGAGTTTGAACTCTAACCCCCCCAAAGAACATTGTCAAATACTGTGTCTTATTCCCCAGTAAATGGCAAAAAGCTGTTTAATGCAAATGTGATATCCTTTTTCTACAGGAGTCATTTCCCTGCTGCAAAAAGTAACTGGTCTTAACTTAGCGTTCATTTCCTAAAATACCTGTTATGGCCAAGACTGTAATAACACCACTGAAAGTGTATCCTTCCCTGCTGCTGCTTGCAAAACAAAAATAATTTACTGCTGGGAGCTATCAGCTCTGTTGCCTATGGCAACTTCTGGTTTAACATTTTAAATGCCTCTTCCTCAGTGTGACTCCATTGAAGAGTCAACTCTTCACTTTGATCTGCCAACATTTTATAGAGAGGAGCTACAGCTTCTGCATAGTCCTCTATGAATTCCTTATTGTAGTTCACGGTTCCCATGAATTTATGCAAATCTGAAATTGTCAAAAGCTTTGGCAATTGCAGAATGCCCTCACCCTTTCCTGACAAGGAGTTCTCCCTGTCAGTCTGATAATGGTTCCAAGACATTTTACTTCTTGTGACAAGAACTGTATTTTGTGTTTGTTTACTTTGAATCCTTTCTCTTGCAACTGTTTCAGAACTTTTATCAACTGTGATATGTGCTCTTTTACAGTCTCTGAATGTATTAAAATGCCGTTAATATAATGAAAAATCATGATATCTTTATTCACATCCTGTAAGAATGTCACTACTATTTGATGAGAAATGACAGGACTGTTATGATACCCTGAGGTAATTTATTCATGACATACTGTTGATTTTCAAAGGTAAAAGCAAACCTTTGCCATTCTTTTTTCTGAAGTGGTACTGCAAAAATCCATTTGCTAAATCTATCACTGTAATGTAATCCCTTGTACCTCCCAGTGTAATTGGAACTTTTAACTTCCTACAGTCTGTTTTTGTTTCTGCCCATAAGGTCTAAAAGTCTTTCTTTATGGTATATTGTCATCAGGGGAGCCCACAGGATTTTTTGCAGGGGGTGCAAACCCAGAGCCCCCCCCCCAACACAGCCATATCCCTTACTTGGCTATTTCTCCTCAGTTGCCATAAACACTGTTCAGAACTCTCAGTATGCATACTGTTTTATGCTTTACTTCTACAATGATGACAGATATTTGGATTTAATTTACAATTTTTATTTCAAATTTTATAGCACAAACACCGATAGACATTTGCTAAACAAAGCCATAGTCTTACAATAAAAACAGACTTGACATGAAAACTTCTCTACCTTTGAAACTCACATTCACTGAAACAGCATTGAACCCCACATTTAAAGAAAATGCATCTGGCCAGTGGTGGGCTAAGTTTACCTTTGGGCTGTTTTCAAATCATAGGTCCCTTGCACACATATTTAGAATAATGAAAAAGTTCTTTAATACAATCAGGAAGGTGAATCAATTATAATATATAATTATTGAATTATATCCCTTGTATAATGCAACACTACTTCATAGATTGTGTTTTAAATTTATAGTTTTGAACATTTTGATAGTAAGCAATGAAACAAAACATATGAACCAATAATGACAAACTGCCCAATTCAGAACATTTCAACCATAAAAGGCCACTCAAACTTCTGCTGTTACATTCCACCAGTACTAGTCAATATGCACAATCTCTGAAGAAGTAAAAGTCATCTGAATAATTCCACATTAAAGAGATCTGAAACTAATGAAGAAGTTGTTGCTAGAAAACAACTTTATATTTCAGTGTTTCATCTACAAATTTGGTGCCTGCTACCCTTGAAGAATAAATTGCCAATGTTACATTAAAAAATGGTAAGCTGCTATATTGCAATATGGAATGGATGGCAAGCTGTAAAACAGGTTCATAGTTACTAGGCATGTCATCCAAAGGAGGACATACTCAGGTCTGCAGCACCCCACCACCTTAAAATAGAAATCTACATGCTGTGGGAGTAGAACCTATAGCCCTCTGCATCAAGATGCAGGCATGCTACCTGCTGTGCTACTAACACTGCTTTAAAGTTCAATATGACAATAGTGATACCATTTGCTGAACAAAACAGCTATACATTTTGAGCAGACTTAGCATGAGCAGCAGTAAACTTCGCCTCCCTTGAAGCTCACAATTCCTTGAAAATGCACTTGAAAACAAATTCCACCTGCTAACTCTAACTAGGGCTTTCCAGTCTCGCTCTCTCTCACACACACACACACACACACACACACACACACACACACACACACACACACACACGTCAATCTCTTAGTGCAAGAAATCTGGACAAAGCCTAAAATAAATAAGGGCAGATTATAAATATTTCTCTGAACTTAGAAAATTGCTAGAATAACAGGATTTGTGTTAGTATTAATTTTTCTAAAGGATATAATGTCTAAAACTCAAATGTCTGTAATAATTTAGCAACTTCAATCCTTTTTAGGAGGAATATGGGGCAAAAATCTGGACATTCTGCAAAAACCT
This sequence comes from Protopterus annectens, assembly GCF_019279795.1. Taxonomy (NCBI): domain Eukaryota; kingdom Metazoa; phylum Chordata; order Ceratodontiformes; family Protopteridae; genus Protopterus; species Protopterus annectens. The sequence goes on from NC_056735.1 coordinate 1,822,470,909, forward strand.
GAACAGCTGAGGGGTATGCTACCCCCCCTGTTATACATACACATCCACAAGCCCCCAAACTAGGGACACATTTAGACAATTGCTAGAACAACAGGATTTGTGTTAGAATGAATTTTTCTGAAGGGTATGAAGTCCGAAACTCAAATGCATGTCATTATTTAGTAACTTTAATCCTTAGCTCATCCCAGTGATTTATCAAAAACAGAATTTTTTAAGAAAAACAAACCAAAAATATAAGGCAAAAATCTGGACATTCTGTGAAAATCTGTACAGTTGAGAGATATGACACACATACATTCCCCTACCTCATTAGAATGTGCATAGAACAACATGTTTTGCATTAATATGCATTTTCTGAAAGGTATGAAGTCTAAAGCTCTAATGTCTACCATTATTTTCTGACTTCAGTCCTCAATGATTTGCCAGAAAAACACAATTTTATGAGAAACAAACCAAAAATATGAGGCAAAAATCTGGATAACTGCACCTGCCTGCGGGCACCCTTGGTTCTGCCTCTTCACTGGATGTATCATTAGAATTGCAGGTGGTCAGCATTAACCTTTCAGCTTCCTACCTCAGTTAAAGCTAAATAGACATAATCGCATAGTCCTTAATGGAACAACAAATACTGAATAAATTAAATTAAACTATATAAATTCACGTTAGCAGTTTTCTGGACATTTTCCAGAAAACTAGCAGGCTCAAGCAATAACTCTCATTCCTTATGTTTTCAACAGCGACATAACAAGCTTCAACTCAGTAAGTTGCAAACATGTTGTAGAGAACTGTATGCATGCCAGTTGACCTGCAGTGACTAAATCTGTCGGACATTTTTCCTCTAAAATCCAGCCATCCATACAGCTCTTAGAATCTATTTGCAAATAAGAGATTCTGAGCTTTATTTTGAAAGCATAACAGAAGCTTAAAGTTGAGCTGAGAAAAATGCACTTGTTTAACACAGACTCTAAGCTGACATACACTGCCTAATATTTGGACTATAATCAATAAATACATATGCAATACAAGGTATGAACCCTCCCCTTATTCACACTCATACCTCTCAACCTGGAATCATCAAAAATCTGGACAAAGACCCATGAAAAGTAGGTACAACTAGCCAAAAATCTGTACGCTGATTAACACAATTTGCATACATAATTGTGTAATCCTGCCCACTCCAATGGAATTGTAGGATACCAACTTTTAAACGCAAATAGAAGAACAGACAAAATATTAAACACAAAATATAACCAGTCTCTCAGCCATCAAAAACAAAGTCAGAAACTTTTTGCTGGCCATAGAAACTTTCCCTGCCTGAACTATTTTGTCCAGGCAAATCTAGCTATTATAAAATTATAACACTGCCCTTTTATTGTATTAAAATTGTCTACAATGGATCTGCAGGCATGTCATGCGAAAGTAAAATACCAAGGGCACCACAAAGATTCATTATGGTTTTATTTTTCTGAGAGGACTAGTAAAGTAATAATTTTACCCAACTGATAAATTATTCTTTAGACATTTTCCCAGACACCTTATATAGTAACAGGACCCTTTTTAGGCACTGCCCAGGCCACACAGTGAAAATAAACTACAAGTTACAATACAGAATGACAGTAAAACACATTACAGCAAACACTGAACATCAACAAAAACGGAACAGAATCAACAAATTTTAGCTACAAATCCAAATTAGTATCCTATCCTACAAAATATTTAGCATCTTAATACAAAACAATATATTTGAGATATAAAATACAAAAAGAAACATTATCATATACTATGTACAGTTACATTAATTTGTATCCTACTACAAAGAAAACATTAATGAGCAATAGTAACTTGCAATTACTACTGTACTGCCATGTCAAAACATTTTCCTTGCATGTAGTTAGTAACAACTTCCTAGGGTACATGGCCCATATACTAGTATAACTATTTACTGCTTCTTATTTCTCTACTAGCTGTTTTCATGAGTAAGTTACTGTGCAATATATGCTAGAGATGTTGTCTCTGTGGCATAAAATGAATAAAGCCTAGAATGAACTTCAAATGGCCCAGGCAATTGGGAGGTTAGACAAAGAGATGGCAGTTAATTGTGATTCATAAGATTAAATTAAAGGGCAATACAAACTCTAACAGATGTCATGTCAAAAAGGAAAGACAAATTACTGGTATTTTGGGTTTACATAATGCACCAGAAAAGAAGATATTTTGACTGTAAAACAAAATGCCAACTGAAGCAAACTAAAAGAAGCATACAAGTTTAAAAATCTAAACGTGTTGCCTTATATTTTTGGAATACATGTAAATAAAGTTTTAAAAAAATGCACTCTAAAACTAACATGGAGCTACATTTACAATCTTTAAATACTAATCAAATCAAACTAAACAACTAACCTTACAACACAGAGAAATGAGTAAGAAACTCCAAACCCGGTGATACAGAAGTTGTCAGAAATAAGGTTTGAGCTTAAAAAGACTGCAGACTTACTGTCCTAGTCTAAATACAAGTTATAATATTCACCAAATCTGAATCTGTAAAAGGACTGGCAGTGGAACAGTAAATTTTTAGACTCAGAATAAGTAATATTCTTCCTAATGAGGTACAGTTGAGAGAAAGAGGTATGTTTCCACTTGTCTCACTTGGCTAAAGAAAGGCTGAGACTTACGCTCACCTGTATCCCAAGGAACACCAGCAGCAGCAGGAGGCAAACCCATGCACTCCCATCACTGACAAACTGCTCTCCAGTTTTAGATATGGTTCTGATCTCCAGGGGGTCTCCCCGCAGTTGTTACATGTGGCAACAGAATTCCTGTGCGAATGTACTACTGTTTGCTTAGTTTCTTTCTCTTTTACCATCCGCCCCCTTAATCATTGATGGAGAATGACGCCTGTCCTGTGGATCAAACTTGTAGTGCAGCCTTCGCAAAGGTTATCAAGTCCTTATGCAAACAAAATTATCAAAACAGCACTAGTACAACCATTTCAAATACAGGTGCCTCCAGCTACCTGTGATGTTTGCCAAGGGGAAGTAAAATTTGGCAGCTACCTTATCAGAGCCCTGCCAGCAAGATGTGTGTTGCACCTTCTGACTTGCATCCAGGTGACATGCCTGCAAGTTAGAGTCGCTGACCAAAACTACCTAACTTTAAATGCTACATATTTACTACACATGTAGTATTTTCCCAATAAATAACAAGTGGATTTATTGTTTAGTGCTGTGAGCTGCATTTTATGCATGAAATGTAACTGTATGAAGATTTAGTGATTCATTTATTTGAAGGACAGCCTGACAGAAATTAACATACACACACCCCTACCTCCCTCTTACATATACATAAACACATGCACACACACACACACACACACACACACACACACACACAAACACACACACACACACACACACACACACACACACACACACACGCACACAGACCTCCTACCTTTACCAACCTACTTCTTACATACACGCATACACTCACCGACCTACTTCTTACATCCACACACTCCTACCTATTTCTTACACACACACACACACACACACACACACACACACACACACACACACACACACACACACACACACACACACACACACCTCTTAAACACTTAAAAACATACGCACACACACACACACACACACACACACACACACACACACACACACACACACACACACACGCACACACGCACACACACACACACACACACACACACACACACACACACACGCACCTACCTCTCACTTGTACAGTCATCCATAGTCCAAACGTCTTCTGGAATTCAAATTCCAGACAGAGGTGAAAGATGAAGATGTAAACCATCAGTCGCACAGATGGAGAAAATGAAAATAGGTCGCAAGCACCTGTTCCATCTGTGCGACTGGACACAAAGGGTGTTCTTAAAGAAGAACACCCTTAAAAAAAAAACAACATTTTTTTTTTAATTAAAAGAAAATTAATCTCCTGAGCAGCCGGTTCTAGGTGGGTGCAAGTGCACCCCCTTGCACCTGCCTGCGGGCACCCTTGATTGTCATGCACTTTTGGTTAACACTTGGTTCACTTTGACTCCATGTGTTAATATCCTGCAACTTTTGCTTCCTTTTTGACTTGTTTTTCCGAGTCCCTTGCAAATACTACTTTTTCTATCTGCCTATTTTTCCATTTTCTGTAGTGTGCACAGTCCTGCTTGATACAGCCTAGTTTTCTACAGAAAAAACATGCAATTTGTCTATTATCAGGGCTTCTCGTAGCTGGAGGGGCTGATGTCGCTCTCAGTGCATCTCTGTTCTCATTCCCCCACTTCCTACTGCACTTAATATTGCAAATCCGTCTTCATCAGTACCAAGAGAAAAAATGTTATACTTAAAAATATCTTCATTGTCATTCTCTGCCTGTTTTAGCATTCTGTCAGAAACTGTAATATTAAAATACTCTAACAATGACATGTCCATACCTAATACCAAGCTGTTTCACTTCGAACTGTTAGCTGTTGTAATCTTTAACAGTACACAAAATAAATGTGTATGGTTGCTCTTTTATCCTAACTGGCCACACCCAATATGTTTTTCTGAGCACTTTAGCTGTGTCAGCTGAACTGGAATTTATTTTATCTTTAACCCATAAATCTGCATGTTTCTGTCGCAACCTTCTGTTGTCTGTAGCATTTATCTTTATAGCAACATCAGCCGTAGGCAAAATGTCTAAAACACGTTGCATATACTTTCTAACATATATGTCATGTTTTTTTTAACACTGGCATTGTTTTCCATTGTTAAAAGTATCCCACTGCTAGCATTCGGTCTGAAACATTTCAGTTGTCTCTACAACCCGGAAACTTTTAGCATGATCTAAAAATGACTGGAATTCTCTATTAAAGGCAGAAGATGGCATTGCAAAATGACCTTTGAATTTATTTGACAATTTTGACTTGCCCTGCGTAGTCTTTACTGAGAATGTGTGTAACACAGTTTGACATGTAAAACAAAAACAAGAATAACTGTCTCCACATTTAAAACATTCAATTGGAGTTTTATAGTTTTGTACATACTGATGAAAACAATGTATGCATTTACATATATAAACTTTCTCACATGTATTTATACCAAAGAATGCTGTACTACATTTAATATCACTACTGGCTTGTTTATACCACTGACGTAATAATGTCCACACTTTATTATCACGACTCTGGTTTCTATGACCACAGAATGTGTGCATTTAGCACTTTTATCCTTGATGGCATCCATGTTAGTTCAGAAAAAGGCTTACCATTTTTGGAAATGGCTAACAGGTGAAGAAGCTGTAGATGAGAACTGCAAACTGAAAACTCCCTCTCTGTTGAAAATGCTGGTGAATGTGTCAGAGCAGATACTAAGCTGTTTCATACCAACTGTATTGAGGTTGGCCAACAAAATATTAGCTAGTGCTTGTCATAGTATTTTTATGAAGATTTAAAAGGTCCAAATTAAGTCTGACATGCCACTGTTAAATTGAATTAACAGTATGTACACAGACAGACTGTACAACTGTATATTCGTATAATAAGAGATTTATTGAAACAACCTGGCCAAACATGACTGTGAGATTATAAACATTTTCTATATAGCACAAATATAACTGTCAGACACACTGTACTACCTCAGATGACTTGGATTACAAAAATGTCCACCAAATAAGTATTCTAAAACCACTTTTATAGTTTCAAAACTTTGTCCTTGATGAAAACATTTTTTTTCCTGTATTGAAGCTTTCTTTGTATGCATCCTTATCTCAAGCCAGAAAAAAACAATTCCTTCAGAAGGCTGAAATGCTCTTTCAGTAATGTTCTTTCATTGATAGGATAGTCTGTAACTTTTTCTGCTGTGTTAGCCATTTCCCTTTAGTTTGAATATCTGTGTACATTCAAATGTTTAGGATATTTCAACAAGCCTCTGTTGTTAATGCCATTTGTTACAAACACATTCAGAAGTATAATATTTTTTATTTAAAAAAAACGCATTCTGTTAAACCAGTGCATATTTTGTCACATGCTATTTCTAAAAATATCACACTACTGAGAAGGAAAACAGTTCTACCTATTATATATACTTTTTCTATCAAATATGTATTATTACTACGAGGGAAACAAGTATTATGCTTATATAATCCTATCATTGGCCAGTGATCCCACAAAAACAAAGCCCATAAGGGAAGCTAACATTTTACGGTACCTAGTACTCTTGTCACAGTTGATTCTATTGTATGACACACACATACTCCTCTCACCAGGTTGGACAAGGAGAAGACAGTGGTTATCCTATCTGGAGCTAGGATCCACAATATCATTCAAGCACTCAAGTCACTGCATCACAGGTACCAATATGATTCTCTCATAGTCCATGTGGATGTAAATGACCTGAGGCATACCTCATTGGACTATATGAAAAGAGACATTATGGATCTCTCTGAATATGTGTCACAAACAAGTACGTGCCATGCTTTGAGCAGCATTTTACATTCACCAAGGATGATGTCATATTATGAATAGGAAATGAATGATTTTAATTGACTTAGTTTCTGGTGTCAGACCAAGGAAATCCAGTATCTATCAGCATGGGAGGATGTTTAACAGACCACTTTGCTTTGCCAAGGATGGTCTGCACCTGTCCCTCCTGGAATTTCGGATCTTGGCTGAAACTTTATTCATCACCTTAGAGCCTTTTTTAGGCAATGTCAAAAACCACAAAACTACAATCATAGTGTAATTCATTGGAAAAAAAAAAAAATATATATATATATATATATATATATATATATATATATATATATATATATTTTTTTTTATGCAATAGATTAGTTATGTAAGGAAGTGTAACATATATATGTTATACAGTAAACATTTACTGCTTGAAGTCCCGGTTTGTGTTTGTTAAAAAATAAACATGTCAGTTTTTCTGAGTAAAAGATTTTCTGATTACAAAGGTTAATTTATGAGTAGGACCGTAAAAAATCCAGTACTCATTTCTCCTTCTGTTAAAATCAATTAGGGGGTCTTAAGTGTCTAATAGCCATGGATATTGTTGGACCATTAGTAAAGTCAAGCAATGGATTCCAGTGGGTGCCTGAAATTTTAGACTATGGTACTCAGGCCATTACAAGAACTTGTTTTATTGTTCTTCAGGGTTGGGATACAAAAGTCAATACATACAGACCAGAGTGTTCCATTTATGCCTATGATCATATGCTATTCCTGTCAGTAAGTCAAAGTGAAGCATCTTTGAACTTCTGGATATCACCTCAGGACTGATGGCCATACAGAGTGCTATAACAGGCCTTTTAATATCAGTGCTATGGAAAGTCATAAATAAAGATGGAGAGAATTGGGATCAGCCCCTACAGTATCTGATATTTGCTGTTTGAGAAGCATGCAGGCCTTAAAATGGTTTTTACCCTTAAGCTCTTATGGGTGCTACTAGATGTTGCCAAAAAGACATGGGAGGAGGAGAGTGTTCCTTATAAGACCTCTACATCAGTATACAGGATATAATAAAGGTGATAATTACTTTTGTACAGGAGCATATGGTAAGGGCACAAGCCAGCCAACAAAGAATATATACTTGGAAAGACCAGAGCAGGGAATTCCCTGTAGAGAAGCAAATTTTAATCCTAGTTTCCAAGGATGAAAATAAATGCCTAGCAAAATTGTAGGGACCCATTTAAATAATTGAGAGAGAGTGAATGAGGTAAACTATAAAGTTATGAAACTGGGGAAGAAGTGCCCTGAGTTTATACCATGTGTATATTTTAAATGCCTGGAGAGAGACATAAGTTGATATGAACAAAAGTGACAAAAGTGTTTAGGGACATTGGAAAAGAGAAATAAAGCTGTTGTATGTACCTAAAATAAAAATGGATGACACTATTTCTAAATCCCAAAAGTAGGAGGCATACAGTTTCCTACCCAGGGACAAAGATTGTTTTCAGAACTCCCCAAAAGGACCCATTAAACCTCACACAGAAACTGTTCCTGGGGAAAAGGACTATCTAAAGCCTTATAGAATGTTTGAGTCATACAAACAGTCAATCTGAATAGATTTAAGAAAAATACTGAAAGTGAGGGTTATTGAAGAGTCAAATAGTGAGTGAGTGGAACAGCTCAATAGTTTTGGTCCAAAAGTCAGATGGAACTGTCTGATTTTGTTAAGCTTTTCAAAAACTTATCAGAATGTCTCTAAATTTGATAGCCACCCTATTCCCTCTGTAGATAAGCTACTAGACAAACTAGAAAAGGCTAGGCTGATGATCACTCTGGATCTGAAAAAAGGATACTGGTGGATTCTCTTAATTGATGTTTCAAAGGAGAAGCCTGCCTTTTTAATGACTGATGGCTTATTTCAGTACACAGCCCTCCCTTTTGGCCTTCATTGGGCCTCAAACATATCCCATATATCCATACAGATTGCATATGTAGACCTCACCGTCTTTGTGCTGAAGCCTACTTGAATGCTGCAGTCATTCATTCAGAGAACAGAGATTCCCACCTTCTCAAAATCCAAGCCATGCCAGATTCCCTGTAACAAACTAGAATTACAGTAAATGTTCCAAAGTGTAATCTTGGAATGCTGGAGGTATGGTACTTGTGGTATGTGACTGGGAGTGCAACTGTAAAACCCCATGTGAAGAAACTGAAAACACTGTCATCTGTGCTACCATGTCTGGCAAGAGATTGTTTCATATTTTCAGATTATCTTGTATGCCAGCATGTCTAAATTGTGAAACTGTAATTAAGTTTTTTTTAAAATGTTGAGTATTTACCTGTTTAAACAGAATGTTTAAATAATATGTCAGTGCTCTGATACATTTCTAATTGTACATGTTTGAGAGGGACAGTCTAAAGTACAAACTGTGGAGAATCAGCTGAACAGTTGGTGATGTCATTAGAATGTTCCTGGTTGCTAGATGATTATTTGAACAGCTGATTGACAGGAAAAATAACTTCTTCAAACAGCTGACTGTTACTTTCAAAATAGGACAGTTGAGACTATTAAACTGAGCAGCTGGTCAACTGCTGAGCAGTTTGTGAAGAGTTGCAGTCAGTTACAGTATTGTGCAGTGATACCCGAAGAAAAGAGAACTCGCCTGCCTTTGCCTTGCTGTTATGCTTTAGATTAGATCAGGGACAGTATTCTCTAGTTAGATTAGGAAAGCTTAGTTATTAAGATATTTTTTTTCTAGCATGATGGACTTCATCCTACAGTTTAATTTTACATTTCTGGTGATTGAAGTCTGTTTTTTAATGAAAGTTATTGATTTACATTCTTGTAATAATTTTACTTATTATTAAATGTTTTTCATTGCTTTACATTGTGGCTGGAAGTCAGTGTTTTTCTTTACAGATTAGAGAGTGTTTATACCTGTTTGGAACTCCTCAGGTCCCCTCAAAGTCTGCTCTGGTCATAGCTATCATTTATTTTGATATTTAATTTTCATAATTGGACACCCCTTTAGAAGGGCATGAGACAGTCTTATTGGTGGCAGCATTACCGTATTATTTTGGGGAAGGGACACGGGTGGAAATCTGTGTCAGGCTTTCTCAGAAGTGTTTGGATGTGTGAGATTTAAATTTACTTTGAATGTGAGTGCATCAGAGGTCTTAAACTCAAACACATTGCTCTGAAGTGTGCAATAAGGAGTTACATTAGGGGTGGACAGAAGTATACAGTCCATTCCCAGATTATTTAGCATGTTCCTGTTGTGCTCTTAGGGGAGAATTGTGAAAAATTGCTCCTGTTTAAGTGACAGTCTCACATTGGAGTCAGTAATGAAGATTGAAGCTCCTTAGTTACTGACCCAGGATAGTAAGGATGTCACATTTAATTGGTGGCAGTACATATGGAAAACAATTGAAGCAGTTAAAGATTATCCAGTTTCCTAATCTAAGACACAGGAAAGGGCCTTTTATGTCTCATAACTATTCCAGGAAATTCATATCCCATTTTGCCTTCATCACATGACCCCTTACTGACCTTGCCAAAGGTAAGCAGTCCAGCATAATCAAATGGACCCCAGAAGCTGTAGAAGTATTTCAGCATTTTAAGATGAATTTGCATTTAATTCCCATATTAATGTCCCCTGATTTCTCCCAGATATTTACTGTACACATTGATGCCACAGAGGTGAGATTAGTGACAGTCCCAGACAGTAACTGTTGAAAAACATCATATCTGCTGTCTGACCAGAAATTACCCAAAGAAAAAATAAAATATCCAACAACAGACAGAGAATGTCTGGTCATTTATGTTCTTGGAGTCCTTACACTACTACCTATAAGGTAAGTAATCTACTCTGGTTACAGATGACATCATAGCTTTGTTACAAGTGCCTTAAAAGTTTTGGAACTAATAACTGTCTTAGTGCCACCCAACCATGCCAGAAGCTATTCCATTTTGGTGAGTCAGGCATCTAGCTGTTGTTTCACCATGGATGACAACATCCTCTGCAACTGCTACTGGGAGACCACTGGGAACCCTTCCAGAATACTTTTAGAAAAGGAGTTTCCAATCCCCTCCTGAGACATAGCCACAGATGTCACCCGTAATCTCTTCAGATTTCCTTTGGCAGAATGACTTCTGTTCCAGTGTTGACAAATAGATGTTTTGATCACTTGTTGACCCAGAGCTAAAGGCATACATCACTGAAGACTCAGGTGATCATCCCTGCTCTTTTGACATAGCTAAAACTGGACTTACAGAAGGAAAAGAAAAAAAATAACACATTAATGCATACATATGTTATGCATACATTTGTTGTTGCAGTATGCAGTAGTTCACATGGCATGTAATCCCTCCTGTTAGGAAAGGCACTCTTGCTATCTGTGACATACTTCCATTTTGACATATATCTCCTTTATCACTGTAAAACAAAGTTGGAAGAACTCAATACACTGATGGACCTGTTAAAAGAATAGGGAAAAAAAAACAATGCATACTGTATACTCTGGATCTATCTCTTTAAGCTCTATCTTCTACATTCTAAGCAGGTCAGTGCGGCACTGCCACAGGCTGCTGTAATGATGCCTGCACTTCTCAGAAAGGGTGATGGCATCAATCACCATCCTAGCAGGCTCATACCTGCCATTTGCCATGTTCACAGGGCCATCACATTGGCCCATCAGGCTCTCCTTGAAGTCCCTGTGGAGGAAGAACGTGAAAATCATGCTCTCCCTCAGACATTATTGTATATTAGGTAACTTACCTTGAGGAGGGAAATAGTTGGACAGTCACCTGTTCGGATGGCTAGCTCAGTTCATCAGTCTTCTGTTCGTTGTTTAATATGCTAGACTCTGTCCTAGGTGTCAAAGTTGGTTGCTTGTTTTGACACACGCTTAGCAAAAGAAAGATTCATACTCAGTTCTCTTGAAGTCAAAATTCTTTGCAAAAGTACTGATGTTCCAGCACCTGAAAAAGCTATATCCACTCACACAAATTCCCTGGAGGAACAAAGTGGTAGTCCTGTACACACAGCTGCATGTTTGGGTGCCAGATTATGTGCATTATAGTGTAGCGACAGGGTGCTGCCAAATGCCATGGTACTGTCAGCCACATACACAATCATAGTATATACATGTGTTCCTAGCTCAGAGACAAGCAGGGTAGCACTGGTCACTGTGAATACCACATTGTGTTATGGGACTGATTCAGAGATAGCTGCACTAAATTTCCTCATTAGCATAACAGCTGCAGTAAAATATCCTTAACAGCATTACATAAAATTGGGACATCATTTTGTGCAAGAATACAAGTAAATGTGGAATGAGGACTTCACAGAATAAGACTTTAGATTTTGAAATAGGTAGACAAGATGCCTGGTAATATACCCTTGCATTGTTGTCAACATTTATAGTAGATGGCAAGAAAATGAATGTAGTGGGATTGATGCATGTGAGTGTGGGAAAACAACACAATAGCATGGCACTGTCATGTCCTGCTGTGAGTGGCACAGCATGGGATATGTGCATATAACAAAGTACTTGCCACAAAAGACATGATGGCCCCTGTATACAAGGTGTTGCACAGTAACACATGTTGGAGAATAGTTCTACATGAGTTCAGTAAACTTATACAGGAAAGTGTGTCACAATAAAATGCACTTTCTGCACTTTGAAAAGGCAATGGTAGAATAATCACAGTATTACAGGGGACAGCTAAGAGGCCACTAAATGTGTAGAGAGGACAGTGCACATACATATGGGACATCCATAGAAGACCATACAGACACACTGCCCAACATATGTAACTCATAGATGTAGAAATTTTGCCATGAGCCCATGTGGTTTTACTGTAGGCATTTTGCACACATGACATATGTATCCTGGCCAAATATAACATGACAATGTTTACTGGGACCAGGTGCTACAAGGAATGATGCAGGACACCAGTTCTCTTTGCCAAAAATGCATTCCACCATGATCTGAGTTTCTGCATGCACAGTGTTATATGCCATCTCTGCCATGGTGTGACTGTGGTAGAAATGATCATCACATCAGCTATTTTTCAGCTTTTATTGCAGGTAATAGTATTATACTAGTTTCTGTACTTCCTACATGCACATCAACCGACTATATGATTCAGTGGGTAATTCCTTCATATGAACTGTTGGTTTAGAGCAGATGTGTGATATAAGTGTGAATCATGGGAACTGCTTAGGTTGCACACAGAAACGTTATAGATAATCATTCCTCTCAACTTCTAAGGACAAGAAATCTGAACAAAGACAAAAATAATGGAGTACAAAGGCTAAAAAATCAGAGACAAATTTTAAATATTGCTGTTATAAACTTAGAAATTTGCTAGCATAACAGGTTTTACATTAGCATGCATTTTTCTGAAGGATATGAATTTTGAAACTCAAATGCCTGTCATTATTCAGTGACATCAGTCTTCAATAGTTTGTCAGAAAACCACACTTTTTATGAGGAACAGACCAAAAACATGAGGCATAAATATGGATATTCTGAGAAAATCTGGACAATTGAAAGATATGTAGATAATATCTGGGCATTGCAAACTATGTGGGTGCTGAAGGAATGGAAGCCATTTCTATTGATGTGTCTGGCACCTTGTCAACTAGCTGAGGCCTAGATGTCAGTATGTGTGCAATCAATGGCTCCCAGAACTTAAGAGAAATTGGTTCTGCTGTAAAATTCCTGTGTTATGATTCTGCCTTTTGTAGTCCTTGGTAATGAAATGTGCTCCTCCACTTGCTGCAGTATGATTTTGAGGAAGTGATGCAAGAT